>NW_012027177.1:522217-547468 GCF_000956235.1 Wasmannia auropunctata
ATTTTCACTATGGAACTACGCAGGGTAAAAATGAAACATTTGTAATGTCTATACCAATAATCCTTCATGTCTGTGGCGTTGCGTGGTTTATGTGTGCAGCAGCCACAGCGTCATATAGTGTCGTCAGATCGGTGAAATAATAAAATATTTTGTCGAGATCTCAATGAGATCTTGACGAGAATTTTCAATAATCTTGATCTTGATGTGGTAAATCTCGATATTGATCTCGAATATTATAAGTAATCCCGATCTCGAATCTCGTCTCGATTTCGAGACGAGATCGAGACGAGATCGAGATTTATCTCGTCTCGTGCGCATCTCTACTTATTTTGTAATTTCAACCATTTATATATACTTTTTATGCAGAAATAAATAAAGCTTAATCCTATGCATAATTAATCCAAAAAATACGAGAAAATAGCGACAAATGGATACCCAGAATGAAAAAAAATTATTCCTTTTTTTTTAATATCTAAAAGCAGAAATTTCCAGAATTTCATATCCATTGTGTAATGTCTGCAGTTAAGGATTGACGTTAAATCCAAATTTGAATACAATTTTATTTTTGTTTTAGTCAGAAAATAAAAATTAATTTATTATATTGTAAAAAATTTAATACTTTGAGAAAACTAAAATTGTGATTTTAATAAATTAAACATATCATCGCATTGGTACACAAGTAAAAAATTAACATTTTTGAGATAATGAAAGGAAATCGGTCGTAAAGTCTTTATTAAATAACGAGAAGAGGAGAGGATGCAAGGAGAAAAATAAAATTATTTCAATCAGCTTTCTCCCTCGCAAATTCGCCCGTCGTTCATCCTGGGATAAAGACGTTTTCCGCGCAAGCACGTCAACGATGCGTTTCGGTAATTTCGCGCGTTACACATCTCGTGACAAATTACTCGGGAAAACGAGTTTACGAGTGAGCGAATCGGGCGTTCATCCATGTCATTTTTTCCTCGCGCGTGGTGTACTTTCCCGGAATAGTGGCATAGGCAACGATGCTCTCTGAGAGGCGGTCGACGGAGAAAAAAAAGGGCGACGGTTTCGAAGGGTCCATTGGATCTCTGTAATAACGACTCGTCCTTCTTCCGCGATACAGCGTAACGGAAGAACGAGCTCGCTCGTAGGCAATTTTTCAAGTTCCTCGGAGGCTCTCAACTCCACCCCCACCCTCTCTCTCTCTCTCTCTCTCTCTCTGTCTTCCTCTCTCCTTCTCTTCTCGCTGCTAACACATTCGACTGGAAGAAACAATATTTCCCGAAGCCCGAGCATAAACCGACCATAAATTTTCCAGCTTCGGAGTAAAGAAGGCAGTTTTATATATTCCGCCACGTTTCTGTAAACGCAGTTGCGAACAAGGCTTAACGGGACGCGTCGCCGTGGGTACGGACAGCACGGGGGAAACCCTTTGAGAAAGTATCCGAGACGAGTGGGGCGGTGACGGTGGTGTAAGGATGCAGGCACGAAGTCGCAGTAATTTGAAGTCGAGCCCCGCAGAGTCCGTGACCGTGGTAGCAATTATCGGGAATTAAACGTCCGGAGTTCTTGGACGACGGGCGACGAGAGAGTTGCCATCGCCAGGTAGATGCAAGACGCCCGGCGGAAAATTTTAATAAGACTCAAAAGTTTGTTTAATAGGGGGTCCCCTCGGACTTGTTCTCTCCCGCGAGAGAGGGATCGTTAGAATACTTTGCGATGCGAAAGTTCCGGCAGTCATTCTCGCTGTGGTGTCCGCGGAAAGGCGGATATCGATTGGGAATCGGGAGGAAGGCCAGCTAGGAAGGTGAAGTGACTATGATTAAATTCGGAGTTCGGAGATTGTTGGCGCGAACAGGGGCAAGCGCGGTCGTTTCGATCGCGAAACTAAGTGTCGTTCATATCCAGCGATTATTCACGTCTCAGAAAGCAGAAGCGCGGGAATCAAGTCGGAGGCGAGAAATCAATTGGAACCCCGAGTGTGATATGAGAGCGCGACACGCTTCGCAGGAGTCCGCTCATCCGTATCTTCGAAGCGGAATCCTTGACTTCGGGATTATGCGACAGCTGCTCGTCCCGAGTCGACTCTCCGATTTTTCCCCATTACCGGCTAAATGCTCCTCCGTTTTCCAGCGGTTCAACAAGTGGCAGGTGCCTCTTACACGGATCGAACACTGACATGGAAATGCCCGAGTGGAACGGGTAGGCGCGACCGAGGCCGAAGATAAATCGTCGTCGATTACCATTTAGTTAGGTTCGCCCGCGTGTACACACGGGCTTTACGTGCCAGTCCATAATTCACGATTTCGAAAGGGACACCGCCGGTATAACACTGGGAAAATGGAGATTAGGTCGAGAGCGCCGTTCGAGCGCGGCCAGAAGAAAAGAGAAGCGCCGCGGGGGGAGAGCTTGCCAAATGGATCCAGAACTCGTTCTCACGCGTATCGCAAGAAATCAAAAGTAGATCCACACTTAAAAAAATTTATCATATAGGAAGTTTGCGACCTCATTCGTTGAAGAGAAAAAAAAAGAGAATCTAATGTTCGTTTCACGAACAAGATATATGGAAGAATAAAGGTGTGATTCGGAGATCATCTCTTTTATCAGCTTTAACATTATAAATAATCGTATACAGAATATCTCTGAGAACATTCTTTAATTACAATTGTATCTAATCTTATCTTAATCTTTAATTACAATGATGACCTCCGATCATCTTTTCTTATTTAACATCCTTAAAGTATATTTACGCATATAAGCAATAACTTTATATGATTACATAATATTATACTTTGCAAATAAATAAATATTTGTAAAAAAAATAATCTACATAAACAGAAAAAACTTATTGTTAAAATTTAAATAATATATTTTCAAAATGTTGAGATTTGATCGTCAAAATACCTGACATCGAACATTAATGAATTGCATAAGATAATCATTTTTAAAATTTTTTTCGAAGGAAAGATGAGTTCCGCACTCATTAGAAAATATTTTATTAAAATTAAGAGCGCACGTTCTGAGACAGTACGTATATCGCGTACAATAATACACACCGTGGAGGGTTCATCGTCGAGAAATTTACGAGGCGAGGCGAGAGACGGTTTATCAACCAACAGGTGCTTTCTGCGATCTGCCTCTGGCCGCGTTCACACGTTCGCACTGACCCTGCCCACGCGGACTTCTCTCGGCCGGAACCCTTGCCCTTGATCGCCCCCACAGCGGAATACCGAGAAGTCCGATGCTTACTAGAAAAAACGACAGGAGGAAAAGCAAAGCGGATAGAGGAGGATGCCGGTGTCTGAAATAGGAGCGTGCACCAAAAGAGCCGCCGCGCGCTACGGAGAGGACCGGCGGGGCAAAAAGGAAAAGGAGACGAGAGAGAAACGCACGGAGGGCGAAGCAGGCAGGTATATTCATTCAGAAGATCACCGCATTAAAACCCCGAGGAGGGCACTCCTACTCAACTTCACCTTTTTAGTTAGGAAGAGAGGACCGTTTCACAGCACGAGCAAAAAGTCAATAATGCCTCGCGTGAGAATCGTACTGGGTATAATACGCAGAAATACGAGTTCCCGCGATACAAGGTATATAAGTGTAAATTTGCGAGCGAGTGGAAGGTACGAGTGAAAGGTGAAATTTTCGGGATTTTAAGATTGTGCAAGTGAACGGATTTGCCGGGTAAAAAATTCGGCGAGTCGCGGCGCGTCGTTGGAGAAGAGCAGCGTACTTAGCGATGGCGCTCGGGATGAAATATTCGTTGATGACTGTTGCAATAAAGGACAACGGACGAATTACGAAGATGTCGAGAAAATATGCTTTGCATCGCGGACGAGCAAAAACGTGTAGCGTGCCAAAGATTCGCACGCGGTCTTCCCACGCGGGCGGTTTGTCTCATCTCCCGTTTGACCCATCTTCGATCATCTCTGGGCGAAACGCAAAACCGAGAAGCGCCCGAGGAGGCGATGGAATGAAGGAAAGGGAGAAAAAGGAGAGTCGGACGGGAAGAAAGCCGCGATGAAGAGGAGTATGTTAGGCTGAAGAAAGAGAGAGGTCGAACGTGAGAGAGGAGAGGCGAAAGAATTCCAGTTTGAAATCGGAGTGCTCACCAAAAGAGCGCCGCGTCGTCTCGCTGCGGTCGGAGAAAGAGGAGGGGGGAGAGAGAGAAGTGAAAGAGAGAGAGAGAGACAGAGAAAGAGAGGGTCAGGTAGATTCATTCACAAGACCCCCACGGTTTCAACGCGAATGCCCCCACTCTATAATATCCCCTCCCCCTCGACGTCGGGGCCCCATCGGGTCCCGTTTTATCCCCTCTCGCCCGACGCGGAGGCCCGCGGCGGGTCCCACTCTCCTCGGGACCGTCGGAGACCACCGGTTCTCGCATACCACTCGTCTCCACCGGCGGGGACCACCAACCGACAACCGAGTCGAGAAACTCTCCCGGCCTTCCAGCACGTCGTTTCTTATCCGTCTCTCCCTTGCGAAGCGTAGACCAAACAAAGGAATCCGAGAAGCGGCCGACGACGTCGGAATTTCAGGGGCCTCTTGCGTTCGTTCCCTCTTCCTCTCTCTCTCTCTCTCTCTTCTCTCTTCGCAGTCTACCTGCCTTCCCCGCCGCCCCTCCCCCTCATCATCAGTCCTGCAAAGACGCATCTCTCGTCTACAGACTTGTGTTTACGGTTACCTACGCGCAGCTCGTTCGCTTTCTCTCTCTCTCTCTCTCTCTCTCTCTCTCTCTCTCTCTCTCTCTTCCGCCCTTTACCGCCAAGAATATCGATGTTGCCCCCCTCTGGCTCGCGAATTGTACAGCGGAATCCCCGGCATCCGCCTCGATAATGCGCCTTGGCTCGCGCGTTATTCCGCTTTGTTTTATGCGGTAAGAGGCGGCTCTCGCCGCCGCTCTCGGAGTCGATAAAAATGACGTGCCGTAACGTTGCGTCAATTTATGTCGGGAACCTGCGCGGGAAAATAATGTTCAATTCGGTGCTTCCGCGGTGTTTAAAAAAGCGGCGCGCGAAGAGATGCGCGCGTGTAAGAGAGAGTGCCGCGGGAATATCGTTAAATTGGGAATTTAAGCGAAACGTGACACATAGATGTGGAAATACATTATCGTATCACGGCCATTATACTCTTTTCGCTTGCCCGTTTCGCGGCGAGAAATTCCAACGAAATTGCGCGATACAAGATACTTAAGGATTCACGTACCGCGAGGCGTCCGCGCCGCGCTTGCCGAGGGGAACGCTTGCGTTCGACATTCATTCTCCGGATCCCCCGGTGAGCATATACGCATTTACCTATTAGTATCGACATTGTCGCTTTATAGTACATGACATTCCATTAAGCGGCACGCGCGTCGATACGTTGTAATCTAGGTGAAGAGTAATAGCCATCCCGGGAGTTCCCAACGATGCTGGACAAGCGTTCGAAATGCCATTTATTCGTACGTAATAATAAATAAAATACTTACATTATCTCGCAATTTATTTTCTCGTGTAGCTTAATTTATATTACGCATGCATATTATTATGTATCTGTGTATATATATTTTTAATGCAATATATTGTACGTTTATTAATACGTTTATTTACTGAACGCCTGGTAGATATTTAATGTCAAGAAATAAAAGGGTTCCGGCAAATAATTGTCTCATTAAATCTTCCTTAAGGAGAAGTGAAAGGAGGAAGAGATAAGCTCTCTCTCGTGTATATTTCGGCATCTCGGAGGAAACAGAATGTCCGTTAAAATCCATCCGGTGGACGAAATCCCGGGGAAGGGGGGAGGAGGGGGGGAGGGAGAGAAGGCAGCGGGACGCGATTCGTCCCGTTTTTTTTCAAGACCGAGTCCATGTTTCAACGTAACGTCGATCGGCGGTCGTTTTACGACGCATAAAGTCCCATTAAAATCCTCCTTCTCCCCCTTCCCCCCGGGGATCGCGGCGTACGCAGAGATATTTAAGGACACACACGCGCGCGCGCGCGCGCGCGCGCGAGGGTCCGCGAGGCGTTCCAGGTGATTCCCGGCGCGAGGCCAGCCGCCGCCGCGCAATATACATAATGCGATACTCGTCTTCCAGTCGAAAGCGTTTACAGTATGTACATATTTGCCTTTTAGTATCAATTTCACGGTTTTATGGAACATGGAATTCCATTAAGCCGCCGAGCGCCCATTGGTACACATCGCGCGCATTAGCCGAGAAGAGTGGCGGCCGTTAGTGGCCATAGTATAACGTGTACGTTATTACATCTCGAAAGCGCGATTCGATGGCCCGGAACGGGAGAAGGTTACGACTCAAAGGAGCCGATCCTCTCGACCGCCGGCACAATATATATATCTCGCCGGTATGAATATCTCAAGACCGCGATCATCCACGAGTTGCGGTTCACCCTCCACCCTTCTCTTTCCCCACCCCATCCCCCTCCCATCCCCCTGCTCCGTTCCGAGCCATCGAATTTTACGAGACTGGCACGAGATCGGCGAGATTGAATTCGCGAGCCTCAAGATTAAGATTCGCGATCGGATCCGCGTTCGCGCACCTGCAGACGACGCCACCGCCGCCGCGTTTGTTTGGACAAAAGTCCGCGTCCGCCACCTGTCGCTCGTTCTCCCGTAAACGCGAGAGCGATCGAGAGTCTCGAATCGTATATATGCGTATACGCACATTCGAAATCCTATTAAGGCACGCACGTAACGACGCGTGCTCGAGTGCACGCGTACCCGCGATCCCGGGGAAAAAGGAGAGCTGACTCCGGGCGATTCCCGGAAGCCCCGCAGGTACAAGAGGTACGTGACTAGAGTCCTAGCGCTGTGGAAAACCGTACCGCGCCTGCGGCGCGCGTGTGTGTGTGTGTGTGTGTGTGTGTGTGTGTGTGTGTGTGGTGTGTGTGTGGTGTGTGTGTATTACCATTTCTTTCACACGTACGTACGAAAATACACGCACGTACACACAGGCGCGTACACTGTTGCACCGTGCACATTCCAACGCCACTTCGCCACGCGGACGTTATATTTATGTGTGAGCGCGCGCCTATCTTCACGGACGGCTAGTCTCACCGCGTCAGGGATCCCCTTCAGAAATTTAGGCGCCGACATTACGAGGTAGCCGGCACCCTCTCGGAACCATCGAATTATGGTGAACGCCCGTTTCCTCTAATCGGCTCCTCAAATCGGTCCTCTTCTCTTATGCAATCATCGCACGTGCGTGGGCACAGATTTGTATATAATTCCAAGACGGTTTAAATATAGAAAGGAGGAATTAATGCAACGCGGCAGAAAGGCAATATAGGACATTTTAGGAATATACACGTGTATTAAAGTAGATAAATGTGGAGTTTATCTTAACAATTGGACTTAATTTGTAAATTCGTAGCTTTATTGTCAAGGATTTCGCTTGAACACAAAATACCCACGTTTTTGTTTTCTTATACTTAAAATACATATAACTTAAAGTACATATTTATGTTAGAAAATATCACATTACTATTGCATGAACATATACGTCACTCAATAAAGTACGTTATTACATCCTGAAAACGACACACATGAATATTATATGAAAAATTTTTAAAAATGATTACACTTCTTTCCCCCGTTATATTTCTTTCAAAACATCCGCAATCTTTCAAACACGCGATCCGATCGCACCAACGATCACATGCGCGAAATAAAAGATACGCTCGTGCCGTCTTAAAAACCAAGGTGGAAAGTCACGCCGGACGTCGTAAAGAAAGCGAGAAGGAGAGCGAGCGAGAGAGAGAGAAAGAGAGAGAAAAAACTACGCCGCGTTTCCTTGGCAGTTACAACGCCCGGCGATGGAGCCTGACAGCCAGACGACGGTGTCATCTGAGAGACTGCAAAGCACGACGAAGAACGAGAGAGGATCCGAGAGGAAGTCAGGCGGCGGCCCGCGCGTGGAGAACGCGAACGGTGCATCCGTGTGGCCGTCGGGATGGAATCGCATTAAAGCCTTGGCGTCCGCAGCTTCTTTACAATCTCGTCTAGACGCCACACCACGCGCGACACCGTGTGGTGCGCTTTTCTTCTTCTTTTTTTTTTATCATCAGGATATCGATTCAAGGCCAGACGCGGAGCCTCGCGCGGAGCACGACATGATCTTTCCGGGCGTGGGTCGCGTTACGCTTATACACGCGAAGACGCCGTATCACTTCTTCCTGCCCGCCTGTGTTCCTTCCGGATCGCCCATCTTTCTCTTGCCCCGCTCGAAAATTCATCGGCCAGCGCGCGCGTTTCCCCTCGAGACGCAAGACCGTATAGAGTACCGGCCGCGCGCAATCTTGCTGCAATCGGGGAAGATCACAAAGGCAATTATCGATAAACCATATGCTCTTGACTCGCGGTTTGCTCACTTCGATCTTTTCCGTTTTCATCATCGTCGTCGTCGTCGTCGTCGTCATTCACGAATCGCAAAACGGAAAATTGCGTTCGCTCATCTATCGAGTAGAGCTCTCCTCGTTACAATCGGTATTGTGAGATCGAATGCGCCGCGACGCGACGAACGGGAGCTCGCGCGAGGAGTCAAGGCGACTCCGGCGGATTAATTAAAGGCAGAATTTATCAGAATACGATGTACATACGTATATACAGCCGGGCGCGCGCGTAGCCCAGGTTGCAATTATCGTTAACGCTCTGCTCCTTTACGAGCCGCTACCTCGTAAGTTACGAGTCGTAAATGTAAATGCGAGATTTGTAAAACGGCGCAGCTGCCCCTTCCGCCTGCCGTCGCCGCCGCGCCGGCCGCGGCGGGGTTATTAGTGCACTTCGGGGGAAAGTATACCGTGGATGTAATTAGTGGTGGTAAATTATTATTGCGGGCCTGTGCGCGAGCCCGCATATACGCGCGCGTCCGCGTGCATCGCCGGTGCAATTTCTCCTTTTTTTTTCCTCCCCCTCTCCTCTCTTTTTCTCTCCTTTCCTCCTCCTTTTTCTTCTCGCGCGCAGCTCGAACTGGTAGCTCTCGACGCGTAAACTCACCTTGCCTTCCCCCTTGACAACTTTATTGACTCGAAAACCCCTTTCAATTGCGCATTTACGACGATATACGTAGTAGATTAAATTGTAACTGCAACCCGCGATAAGCGCCGCTGCCGCCCCGCGCGCGCGAGGAGGTGTCGTCCAGTTACCGTTTTATGCAAACGAATTGGAATAAACTGTCGCGCTTGGCCGATCGTATTTACGACACGCGATCCGGCAAGTGTGGTAGTCCGACCGCGCCTCCTTCCGCGTTTACGTTTTAGTTTCGCCTGCTTCAGCGTTCCCGCAATAAAAAACCGCCTAATCGGATATCAAACAGATGCACGGCAGCAGCTTGCAACCGTGGGCACTGCACACCGCCGTGTGCGCCGCCAACGACGGCTGCCGGTCATCCGCGGCGGCGCGGAATGTCAACTCGATCCGATTAAAAACTAGAAGCTAAGAAAACAGAAGCGCGGGGGGTCGGGATGGATGGATAGAGGGAGGGGGGAAGGAAGGGAGGGAGGGGGGGACATGTCGCGCGCGCGGGAGACGCGCGTGAAACGTGAGGCGTGACGTGCGACTGCAGGAATTCAAAACGTTTCGCGACCGCCGCGGCCGCGTTCACGATAGTCGCCACACAGGAGCCGTTTGCGTTTCCGGTTTGAACACAAATCAAATCGCAAATTGACATTCCGACGACGATCGCCGCGACGCGCTCGTCACGGTCGGTGCGCGTCACTGATAATCTTCACAATTTCTTCACTATAAGTAACTCGTAAATCGGGTAAACGCTATATTTGCATTCCTCGAGATCGCGAAATTAAAACTACAAACTCGTCCTAAACGACGAGAACTTGTCGGTGCAAAAATGGAATCTCATTGCAGCGATCGAGCAACGTGATCGAGCTTGTTTCTCGCCGGTTAATTAACTCATGTAATTATCAATACAAAGTAGTTTTATTCGTAAACGTTAATTTTTCTTTTTATAATACTTCTAATAAATATATTTTATGACTTAATCTCTGCATCAAGAGATCGTAATTATTCTATTAAAAAAATTCTCTCACTTAAATTTTTCTCCTCGCTCTTCCTGTCATTTCAATTCTTCTTGTTGAAGAAATCACCATTTTCGTTCCCACCGCGGTAAATGTCTTAAATTTCCAAATATTTTTCCGGATTTACATCGTGTAAAAAAAAATACCGAAATAAAATGAATCGATACACGATGGAATTTGATACCAGCATCCGTGTTAACGGCCGGAAAACCGATGCGCCGCGCCGCGCCGGTTGTCGCGAAATCGGATTCCGGTTACGGAGCGATCGAAATGTTACTAATCCAAAGCCGATTACAGTCTATGAAATTCTTGCGCCAATATTCCGACGAATGAAGATGACGGCCGCGCGTTGGAATGACGGACACCTGTGAATAGCCTCGATGTAGAATGACGCCATCAATGTTGGATTTCAATCCTCTTTCCTCGATATATAATACCGTCCGAGGTTGGATAGAATTATAGCGGGCGATATTAGGACCGCGACTCTTTCGAATTGATGACGGAATATCGCCGGGTACACAATCGACATGCCTCGATCGTTAAAATTTTATGGTAATGCTATAAGTAATTTAATTATATTTACAGTGCGCGGGGATTCTTTACAAGGACAAGAGAGAGAGAGAGAGAGAGAGAGAGAGAGAGAGAGTCAAGACGAACGAAGTCGACGCCTTTTTGCAGCTCACGTCGGGTAACGATTACTCTTTAAAGAAGCTCTTTGTAGCGGTTGTTTGTCTTTCGGCGCACCTCTCCGTCGCAATACCGTCGGCGTGCCGCAGGACAGGCAGGGAGAAAACGGGAGACAAGACGCGCGGCGTGCTGCTGCTGCTGCAGGAGAGGAGAAAGAACGGCGGAGATCCCCCGGATAATTCCTCGGATAACGGTTTTCGCGCCGCTAAACCGTCGTCGAATTACAAAGTAACCGACGCTCGTTAGCCGTATTAGCATTAATTAACGACGGATGGCGGGCGCACCTGTGCGCGCCGAGGATCGAGGGCGTACCTGGTCGTCGTCGGCTTTGCCGAGGCGGATACGCGACATCGCGGCACGGGTCGGACAATTAGAAATCGCGACAGTTTCGCAGAGATCCGCAGGCGCGGGCAGGCAGGGGCGGTTTCGCGAAGAAAAATTCACGCGGGCGGCGCGGCGCCGCGACGATTCCGCCGTGCGAACGTGACGCGCGAGACCCACGGCACACTGAAATGTGCCGTGCGAACGCGAGCTGTGCTAACTTTCTTCTATTGGCGCCTACGGCCAATTAGACCCCGTTCATCGGTAATATTCCTCGCGCCGCGCGATCGCGCGCACGGTGGAATCTCTCGGCCTCGCTGCCGGTTTCGAAATTGCGCGGCAAAGTCTGAGAAACCTGTCCCGCGCGTTCCGCGCGCGCGGGGAACGCACTCGGCGGCGATCTTAAACGCGCCGCGCGCTCGACTCGCAAACTATTGACCCGCCGATGTACCTTATCCGGTCTCCTTCCCCCTTCCGGCTTACGAGAATATTATACGCGCGCGGTGTAATTTAGAATGCTAATTAATTCCCCGGCCATTACACGACTAAATTCGAGCGGTATGACGTAAAGGCTGCCACGATTTAGCCATTAGAATTTTTTTTTTTTTACTCGTCGCTTCGTCACGTCAACATTAATTCGTCGTGACTGCTCGTGTCAAACGCGATTTATGCATTGTTATGCATGCATGCATCACGGTTTTTGTACGGTTCTAACGTAAATTCTACGTCGAGGAATTGGTATGCGCGCGTCTATATACAGTGGAAAACGCGCTTGTTCGTACGTAGAGCCGCTCGAAGCCGTCGATATATCGGCAGTGGGAACCGGGCCAAGATCATCGGTTGGCCGGCCCGTGACATCAATCTTTGCCACCGGCTGCGACGTACATATACACGCACTCTCACTCACGCACGCACGCACGTATTTACACGCTCGCGCGTGGTACGTATCCGTACACCGGTATATAATACCTACCGTGCACATATACGCGACCTCTGCTTTATACGCCGTGCAAATTGCGCAGCAGCTCACACCGATTGCACCATCTATGGCAACGGAATTGTCGCGACGTCACGGAATTGCGCGCAACTAGAGAAAGAAGGGCGACGAGAAACTTTCCGCTCCGGTCGTGGAATTCTCAAAGCGCGATTGTTGCGGTGACGTTATGCGATTTCACCGCGCGCCGCGTCCTCGGCTGTCTTCTACGTCGCAATTAGTGTCACCGAATATTTCAGATTAATAGATGCAACGTCGCGATTATACGCGTTATTAGGTTCAATCGAGCGGAGAAATTGCGCGGCAAAAAATTACTTCCTCACGTCTGCCCGTATGAGGCCTGAGAGTGCACCTATATGAACATCGCGAAGCTGTAAATTACTTGTAAGAATTTCTTTTCGCAAATCAGAGAATCTCTAATACGGTAAACGATTCGTACGGTTTTCATTCCCGAAGGGAAACATATTGTCATTCGCCGGAAGACCGCGCGACGAGAAATCTTTTAAGGAACGCTCGGGCTCGTCAACGTCGGATGTTAATAATGTTATTTTTCTCGGGGAAAATAAAAACGCAAGGAGGAGGCTGAGAAGAGGGAGATAGAGAGAAAGAGAGGGAGAGAGAGAGAGGCGGAAAACAGGAGGAACGGGAAACAATGAAAAAGAGAGGCGAAGCAAACAGGTAGAGAAGAAGAAGTGGCGCGGCTTGATTAGACCAAGAATTACGGAAGCTCTTTGAGCGCAGGGAGAGATTATGTAAGGCTGTGGTAGCACCGCGTAAAAACTGGGCGCAATCGCAACGACTGGCGCCTCCTAATTGGCATGCCTACAGCCGCGTTATGGCGCGATAATAATTGTTTCTTGACGTTTCGTAATAGCGGCTTGCGCTTCCCTCTCCCCCCCCCTCCTAGATTTTCTTCTCCTTGCTCCTCCTCATCCACCTCACTCCTCCTCGTAATTCTCTCCATCCCTCCTCCACTTCTACTCTCATCCGCGGGGAAGATTGGCGCGAAATATTGCACTACGGCGCGCCATAATTTAATTTCCATTAAATTTTATGATTGCGGCGAAAGAGGGCCACGATCGTTTTCCCCGACGTAACCCGAAACTTTGGAGCAAAGTTCCGCCGGGGGATGGTTGAAATTATAATTAAACAGGCAAAAGGTGCCGTCGGCGTGCGTTAGTCGGGTGCAATTAGAATCAACGAAACCTCGTTCCCGCTCACATATATTTTTTAGAGGAAAATACGTACATATATACAGATAGGGAGGATGGTACCAGATTCATTGCACTCCAAGAACGTATAACTGTCTGGCGAATATCGGAGCCGTTTTCTTTTTCTCCTCGAGGAGGAGTGTTTCACGGCAACTTCTGTCTCGTCGCAGCTTCTGAATTTTCGCAATAACGCACATTTCCCTACTCAATTAAAATCGAAAGTTTAAAGCTATACGGCGCGACATTATTTATTCACTTAGCACCCTTAAGATCGATGTTACATATTTATATTCCTGTAGCTCAATTCTTCAAATTCCCTTAATTATTCAAAAAGGATATGCAGCGAATCTAGGACACGCTTAATCCCGCATGCAAGAAAGCGCGCTGCATTTTAGAAGAAAGAAGGGCAGATGCGCCACGATGGGGTTATTACGAATTTAATCCCCCGTGAAAATTTAAATAGTCTACCGCGCCCTAGCACGATGTAAGGAGAGATCTCCTGTTAAACTCGGAAGATCTCGAAATGGACGAGCGTACGCAACGTAAAAGAATGGAAGGCACATGCGGCGTAAATGTCTAATGAGATTTTTTCTTTCCGCGCGCCCAATGCTAAACCAGTTTATCTTACCTCCCTGTTGTGCTTGGATTGAAAATTTAGAACGTTTACAACAATTGTAAGATAATAGTTTATTCATTACGTTTTATACCACGCTTCTATCAGGAATTCTCTCTCCTAAACTATAATTATCACGGAAAGAACAATTTTGTTGAAAGGTCTAAAAATTTTGCTGAAAACAGATCTGAAGATCTGTTTAATTTTTTGTTGAATTATCAAAATAATTTGTTGGAACGTTAAAACTAATAAGCATTGCTATAAAACGTTTTGATATTCTAGCAATCATTTTGACTTTCGCACAAAATTATTTTCAGCTCCGGATTCAGCAAAATTGTTTTTTCCGTGTAGAATTTTTAAGTTTACGATTCTGAGAAATCATTGGTAATCCAAGACCTTTTGCAAATTATTCGAGATATATATACACACATGTATTAGCCCTTTTGTGTTACGTGCATTATCTCGACACGCACATAATTCTGGAAACGACATGGATCAATCGGAAAGTGCATAACGGGAAAGTTAATTACTCGAAGGTACGTATGACGTAACGCGGACAAGGCACCCGCATTCGCGCTCCCCCTGTACATCGTTCACAATTTTCCGGCACAATGCTAGGCACACATGTGACAGGCTTATTAGCAGCCACGTGTACGCCCGCACGTATCTATACGTACAGAAGCAGCAGCCAGCAGCAGTAGCAGCGAGGTAGCGTATATGTACCTCAAGGCACCGCGTCGTCGCGCCATTTCCACGAGGCTTTGTTTATCGCACGGCTCGTCGGGGCGAGGATAATGGACCGATCGAACGGATGGAGGGACATTTAGGTTACGCAACTCTTGTGATGCGTTCGATTTTTTCAAGGACGGCGAGCAAGGCGGCTTGAACACACCGCCGCCTTGCCGCCTTGAGCGACTTTTCGCTCTTCTTGTCATCCCATCGAGAAAATACCAGGCCAATTAGTACGCTGGCGTTCTTTTTTCTCAAGGGAATATGGCAAGGGGACCTTTTTAAGTCTAGCGACTGCAGCATAGCTGAACGATTCGTAATTAAGTTCTTTATAAAAACTGTATGAGATATAAGCAATTTAGTTTTAAAGAAAGTAGAAAGAAGTGTATAATATAAAAAATATTTTTGTATATTTAAATCTTTTAATGTATATCAAGATATCTTTAAAATATTGGTATTAAATACTTTTATATCTTATATATTTTAAGCTACCTTAAAAATTAATAAATCTTTTAATCTTAAAAAATTAATTTTCAACTATATTATTTTATTTCTTCACGTTAAAGGGCTGTCCCTGTGACTAAGGCTCTCAAATTAAACTTCCACTGCGGCAGTATTTACGTGAAATTAACTAAAGAGTAAAGTGTTGTTATTTATGTTGTTATTTATCTCTACACGACAATTTCTTTAACAACATCCTACATATTGATGCAGGAGGCGAGTCATTAATTCCGCACGAGTAGGTCGAAGAAAAGGGTTCGACTATATTTAGAACTAACCGATAGTGGATAAAAATAATTCGTGTAACACGATACGCGTATAAATACGATAATAACACGTGCGCCAAGGCGAGCCGAGAGAGTCGGACTGTAAATGACGTCGTAACCGAAGATCTCCTCCGCTTCCATCGGTGATCGATACGTCGGGGGCTTTTATCTGATGTTCGTGGGAGGAGACGTTATATCGACGAGGGAGGGACGCCCGTTTCTTTCAAGTCTCGCCATATGGCCCGCAAACTTCAGGGAATAATCTAGGGACGCCGCCGGTCGATTTAGGCGCGTCCGCGATAATTCGGGCGCGATAAAATCGCTCGGGCCTATGCGGGGAATTTAAATCAACAAGACAATTTCTCACTCGAGAAAAAAAAACAAAATCCGAACCGACAAGACGTGTTATACGAGTCGTTCGAGAAGTATATACATCCACCGATGGCTCATTAAGGGCCGCTCTCTTTTCCAAGGGGACGCCCTTCGGGGGTCGTTTTCCACTCTCTTATCGCTATCGATAAGCCCGCCCCCGTCAACGGATGTACGAATGGTTCGATAAGAGAAATTATCGAGCGACAATTCGGCGTGCGCTGCACCAACGGACACGTCTCTCACCGAGATCCGATGAGGAGAGATGTTTGGTGCTGTAGGGAGATGTTTTCCTAGCGGAGCATTCCAGCCGAATCTCCAACGCAGTATCTTGTTCAAATTTGCATTATGTTAACATCCCCGTTGCCGATAGCTTTAATATCTTTGAATTAGTGACACAGGTATGGGCATACAAAGTTTACTTAGATTCGATTTCTCCTCAAATATCTTGGGCAGAGAGATAACGTTACTTTATTTACTCAAGATAATATTTTCTTTGACGATTAATAAATCCTCTGAAGGAGAAAAATTCTCTCTCTCTCTCTCTCTCTCTCTCTCTCTCTCTCGCTTTCTCTCTTTCATCACTTTATCATATAAATATGTATAAAAGAAATCTCGAACGTGTACGTTATACGGCGCGATCGATAGCGTCGCATCTCTGAAAACTGCATGAAAATCTCGCAGCTATACGTACAAAGTCTCAGACAAAATTTAGTCAGCCTTCATAATTAGGGATAACAATGTTTGAAGTTGCAGGCGCGCAAATTAACTTTCGTATGTAACGATCTCTCCCCTGATATCGCGAGAGAAAGGAAGGGAAGGGGGGGGGTCAACGGTTAACAATATTTAATATTGTTAGTTTAAAAGTTTCGCACTTTGCGGGGAAAAGTTTCGGAGCGACCCGGAAGCACAACCGAGTCGCGGCTCGGATCGACGCAAAGATTTCATTTTTTGCAATAACGCGGACTTTTATACGAGCGTTAAGAAGCGTCGGAGTGAATAAAAATGCGTCGAGTAATTTCAGATTATTTCGCTCTAGCCGGGAAAGGTCCTTCGGTGGAAGGCTGAGGCATGGATTGAAGAGCGTAAGACGGGGGATTGAAAGTCCCAACTATAGAGGATTTTCCAGATTGGCTCGCCGAGATTATAAAGAAAAGAGAGAGAGAGAGAGAGAGAGAGAGACAGGGGACGCGTGCAAAATTCTCCGGTGCCACGGCCGCAGCTGCGGAATCAACGTTTGCACCTGCTCGGCACTGGAGATACAGGCGCGAGGAGAAGCGAACCCCGAGGCCGAAACTCGATTGCGCAAGGAAACTTGACATTGTGCATTGTCCATTGAATATATTTGAAAGGCGCCCAGATGCCCGCAACGGATTCGAGAATTTCAAACACGTGTATTTGCAAATAATCTAATTTTCTCAATAATCTCTTATATGACTACAAGAGTGGATTTATTTTCATATTAATAATAATTATATATAACGAATATAAAATTACATATCAAGTTGCTCTTACGATAAACATTTATTAATTCTTTTTACTGATTTCAATAAATTTATTATAATTTTCGAATATTGCAATATTGGTCGAATTATGTTTTTCATCATAAATATTTTCATATACAATAAGAGAGAAGTTTTAAAAGAGAGATTTTATGTCGAAACTCTATAAAAGTGGATCGCGTTCTATCGCTTCTTTTTATTTCCGATGTTTAGATTAAACAAGCAATTAACTGGAATCGGAACAGATGGTGCATCACGCGCGCGTCGTATCGAACGTAATTCTCTCCGCTGTCAGACTTTGGCGAGCTTTTAAAGACCGGACGCGGCTATATAGCTTTCCGAGAGTGCGCGTCGTATCCGAAAGATGATCTTGAATAAATTTTGCTAAGCTTCACGACAGTAAAGTTTGATGTGCCACGATCACGATTGTCGCGCTATTTCCGAGAAGCATCGTATTCTCGTAAAATGTCGGTTCAATTTAATAGAGTTTCGCAACGCAGAGGCACAAGAAATGTATACGCGTGTTAAAAACAAAAATCAATACGCTCGCTATACGCTGGTCAATGACTCCCGTCTAATATTCTCTCTCTCTCTCCGTCTCGGATGGAGAACAGATGTCTCGAAGGTTGTCAAATGGTTCTTTAAAGGATCAGTGACCGCGCGGCAGGCAGGTGCGACGACCACCGGCTGCCGGTGTTCCTCCAGCCACGAGCATTCCCTTAATCCTAAACTAATTTCTTTTAACATCACAAAGCACGTGTGCGCCTTTGCGACATTCTCTATAGAATCGCGCTTTCGCAGCCACACGCTTTCCATAGATCACGCATGATAAATTTGAATACATTTCCATTCAAAATAAATTCTTATACATAATTAGTAGAAATGTAAACATTGAAAGAATTATAGCATACTTTGGCGAGCTAGTTGGAACACTGAAAAAAGTAATCTTGCAATTATAGTGAGAATTATTCAGATACGAAAAATTAGCCAAAATGGATAAGTGGTTAGTAAGCACTGCGATACCACGTATGTTTTGTATTTAATCAATATAAATGACAGAGAACAGAAATTATATCTGAACTATTTGTCAAATTTAGCAAGAAAGTTTCTCTATGACGTTTAATCAGCCCAGACTCCAATCATATTTGGTTATGAGAGCTATATTTTCTTGCATATATTCTTAGAATATTGCTGCTATAAATTCTACGTGTGACAGACAATTTTTTAGCAGATACAAAAAACAGCGATATAATTTAAGTGTAATATTTAGAATTCTAGCTGGAACAGCGAAACATTTCCCTAAGTGATAAGAATGTGAGGAAGAGGTCGTGACGCAATCTTTAAAAATGCGTGCGTATAAATTATTCGGAAACAACAACGGTCCAACGGAAATTTGTTTTTGCGCAATGGAATTTACGCGTGGAGGAACGCCGCGTTGCTCAACAGCGGTACACGAATTCGTAGAATGACAGCCGACGTGTTTCATCAAGCGCCGCCAGATGCGGAGTACGCGCGTCGTCGTTTTACTCTTTGCCGGTCGAAGTCGCAGCGGCGGCGCGGGCGGGCGGGCGGGCGGCGGGGCCTCCGAAATCAACTCTCGCACCTGTGCGTGGCACGATCCCGGCGCGGCGTGGCCGGGCAGGTTGCTCACCGTCCGCGGAGTGTATAATGCAGGTAAGTGCAACGCGCCCGGATGCACAAAGGTTACAAAGTGCCACCTGCCGAAAGCAACCCGGTGCGCGCCGCTGCAGGCGAGCCAGCAGGCGGCCGGTGTGTAACTACATGTTCCTTTTTTCCTTCCTACTTTCCGTCCCTTCTTTTTCTCCTCCTTCATTATCTCGCGACCACCGGCCCCGTATAGCGTACGTAAAGCTATATAAGAGCCACGGGACGAGAGAGCCCCGGCTCTAGCGATGGCACCGCAACCGATACTTACGCGCAATTTACAGACGCACCGCGTACCGAGAGACGCGCGTGGTCCGAGGGTGCCGACGCGGCGTCGCGCGCGCGCGGACGCATTTAATATTGCCGCAGGTCCCGCGAGAGAATTCAAGGGAGCAGGTGAGATCGATCGCGGACGGAGCGAAGAAACGGCGGCGGCGATACGAGAAATCGCGATATGTCAGATCGTTCCGAGACGACAGAGAGACACCTTTCTCTCCTCCCCCCTTCCCCCTTCCATAAATCGTTGCGTTGAATATTCTAGGGTTCGACATAAAAAATTAAGCCCTCTCCCTCGCTGACTTCAGAATATGGAATATTCATCAAGGGGGTGGGAAAAATGACAAAGATTTTTGTAACGCCGTGAATATTCCGCGATGCAACATCAAACGACCGAGGGCCTGCCCTTTTTCGCTCGCGGAAGTCTATCAGGCGATCGACAGTAAAGTCGCCGCTGCCACACTTCCTGCTTCTGCCCTTTCCCTCTTTCCCCGGCGTGGAACCCCCTCCCCCCCACGCCGGTGGTGGTCGTTCAACCCTCTCGTCGCCGTTGATGCCCCCGGTAAGGTAGGTAAGGACCAATAAAAGTACAATAACTTATGTACCTTCATTTTTACTGCGAGGATCAAAGTGAAACCCCTCGGTTAAATCGCGGCCAAAGTAAATAACGAGCACTAAATTGGGCGTAAAACTTATCTTACGTGCGTTTATCCGTTAACTCTCGAGGGCGCCGGCCAGCCAGGCGGAAGTTTAATAACTTGGTTAACAAAGGCATCGGTATCGGGGCCCCTCTCTCGATATCGATCGCCGAGATATCGCACGTTAAGCTGGAAGTTACAAGTCTCTCTCGTTCGTGCAGGTGCATCATTGCAATGTTGTTTACGACGCTAACGGGATTTTAAAGGCGAAAAGAAATTTAATTATTATTAATTAAAATGGCAGTAAAAAACTAATGAGGGTTTTCGGCGCGGTAAGTAAGGCGCATATAGCCTTGAAATATTGTATTAAAGATCTTTATTCCATACTTGTCTATTCCATAGGCGTTTCGATTCACTTTTGAATCAAAATTAATTAATACAAGATTTCAAGACTATACGCGCGACTTACTTATCGAGCCGAAAACTCTCATTAGCCTTTTGTTCCTCTTTTAATTGACAATTTCGAGAGTTTGTTAATATTGTTTGATTGTTATCAGGATTGTTTAACGTAATGAATAGCAAATAGGAGGCATGACCTGCATAAAACGCTCATTCTGAGGACGATCGTTCAACCCTTTCGTCGCCCCGGCTTCCGGCGATAGATGGTGGACTATTTGATACCTCGTCTGAGCAAAGGATGGCCTTCTGCCAAATTGAAAAAGTTACGTACAAACTTACGGTCAAAGTAGATAGATTAATAGGGAAACGATGTGTGGAACGGCGCAGGGGCCAAGAAGTAATTCCCGTAGCTTTATTTTTTACTTTCAATCGCGGTGAGAGAAATCCACTCGTCTTCGGAAGAAGAAAGACCGACGCGCGAAAAATTCTCTCGCGTGATTTTTGCATCTCGTAAATATGAAATTTCAATATAAACTATTGAATATTAAATAAATTAAATATATACATTAATTTATTGCAATTAAATAACGAACAATTTTGTCGAAGATTAAAGAATGTTATTATACTATAGAGATAATAAATGTAAATCAAGTTTAATTTGATATTTCTAATTAATAAATATAAATAATTTTAATTTCACATACATACAGAATATTATTTAATAACTATACAGCAAAATTCTCAATTAATATTTATATTGTATCAGTGACTAATAATAATTAATAAGAGATTAAAATGCAATTTAACTTTTAAGAGAACGGCAGACACGACGGGATCCCGATCTCAATTTCCCAAATTATCAATAAGAATTATTCTCTCTCGAACGGAGAATATTTTGATAGACGTTTTGATCGGGCGGTCAATTAACTGCAATCGAGGCAGTACCAATCGCGGTCTTCGCGCGGCGTCTTCGCTACGTTTATAACGTAATAATCAACGTCAGAGCCGGTAATATATAAACGAGGCAAAGTGGTTAATGCTAGGCCATGCCGGCGAAAGCCGGGGTGCATATACGCGCGAGTTAGCGTACGTCGCCTAGCCGCGAAGATTAGACCGCGGTATTTCTTCCCGCGAGAGAGTTCGCGACGTACGTGTTGGCTATAACGGCATCGGGCAATTAAAGAGGGAAACAGCGTTCCGTTATAGGAAACGCCGTAATTCCGCGGACTTTTAACGACGGGCTGACTTACGAGCGACGCGCCGCGCCGCGCCGAGCACGTGCGCGGCCTCCCAGAATCGGTACTCTCGTACGATCGTATAAAGAACGAGAGAACCGCGTGTTGTACGAGACAAGAGGACACTCTTCTTTCTGCGCCGCCAGTCCCGCTCGCGCACGAACGAACGAACGAACGAACGAACGAACGAGCAAGTTGCGATACGGTAATTTCAGAAGGAGTACGACCGAAGCTCGCGCGTCGACGTGTTCCGTCCCTTTATCGGGACGGGATCTCTCCGGGTTAAGGAACCAGCCGGCAGAAAAATGGTTGCAGCGCAATCAGCGGCCTCGGCGGCTGGCTGCATTCGGGGGGTCACGTGCGTTGCGTGCGCGCCGGGGACGGGGGCCCGGGGCCGGGGCTAGGGCGATGCACGCGGATGCACAAAGAGCTCAAGCCACGGAGCATGTCCGAAACGGGCCACCTGCCGACAGATGTTGAGTCTAGCGACCGAGACCCTGGCGCTGCTACCCTCCAACCGGGGCCCTACCCGCCCTCTCCCCTCCTCCACCTCGTTCTACCTGGCGTTCTCTCACTCTCTCTCTCTCTCTCTCTCTCCTCCTGACGCGTCGGAGCCTTCGGAGTTCTCTGCACCGGGAACCTTTGTCCGCCACTCCGCCTTATGTGAATCGGCATCCAGTACTCTCCACCTGCCTCTCTCTGGACCTCCTCCGGATTGCCGTGTTTTCTGCCGAGTATACAAGAAGCGGTGCGCGTTCCGAGAAAGACATTCGGACACTGCGATGTATTTTAAGGTTTTTAATCTCCGAGATCGCACATTGCTGAAAGCTTCGCTGAATTAATGAGAAATATTTTCGTATAAACAAAATATTTCTCACATAGAATTATCCGTGCGAAAAGAATAAATTTGGTCCGACGTTACAACATATTCTGAAAACTCGAACACTTTTCCCTACGTTTTCCTGTACTCTGCACGTGGCAATCCGGGCAATCGTGGGAGGCTGATGCAAAGAACATCCCAGTATAAACAAACATCTAATTATTTTTCTGTGAAACGGTCGGAGGTTGAGTTAATTATCGGAAAAACAATAGAGCCACGAGATGTAGAGGTCGCGTGGAGGGAAGCCGGAGCAAGGACAGCCGAGCTTAAGTGGGCAAACGGAGGAGAAAATAACCTAGGGTACGCGACGACGCCGGCAGCCTTTGTGTTTACCAGGGCCATCGCGTGACGCCCGCGTTCGCCTTCGCCCGTAGCCGTGGCGGTTCGCGGATCCCCCGAGTGTGACCCGTAGGTGGATTTCTGTGCGCGGAGAGCGAGCGAGCGAGCCGCGTTCTAAATTAAATATTGCGTGCTCGAAAAAAATGGCAGTCGTCAACATCTGCAGACCTGCGTGGAAAGGACCTCGAGTCACGCGACGGACGATCTCTCTCTCTCTCTTTCCTTTTCTTCCATGACGATCGCCGTTTCACCCTTTTCACGTTTCGCGCGAGGTGTCATTGAACGAATTTCAGGCTCAGCGTGCCTGCTTTCTCCCTCTTTCTCTCCTCTCTCGTCTTCCTCCCGCTCTCCGCGGCTCACTCGGCCATCGCACGAGCACCGCAGGAAAACAAATTATTCCCGCACGAAAGAATATCGCAGATCTTCGCAATTCCTCTCGTACGAAACCCCAACAACGGAAGAGAGGGTCGGTAAACGCGAGGAGGACAGGACAACAACATTGGAAAATAGCGCGAGTCACGCGATGCGGACGCTTACTACGCTCGTCTTCGGCTTGCTCGCTTGCTTTCTTTCCTTCTTTCGCCCGGGAAACGACCGCGAGTACGTTCGCAAGATGCCACCGTTTCCGGTGTGCGCGACAGCTGTCCTTCGCGCTGTCGCTCGACGGGATCGACAACATTGACGAAGATGTATCGACGTCCGCGTATTCTCGGATTTCTCGTTTCGGCCGAAACGAGAAAGCGTTTCACGGGAATGCCTATATACGACAGAAAATTGCTCGACGATTGTACTCCAGTTAGAAGGCACACTATAATGCGCCTTTAACCGTGTTGCGAATTATGAAATAAGAATTGCGTGGTTCTCCGAAGTCTTGATAACTCTTTCGGTAAGCAAAACGGACTGCCAATTTTACAATTTCCAATATTTCCAGAGTATCCTGTGACTTGTGCCAGATATAAAACTCGCGGAGACCGCTCATGAGTTTTAATTCAGCAAGTAAAACTTTGTAAGATATAGTTCACGTCTCTGTTGTAATATATTTTTATATTACGTTACTGGAAAAAAAGATAAAACTAATTCGAGATAAGATAGATTAATTCCAAATCTATTTCTCAAGTGCGCGAGAAACATTCGTATAGCCTTATATGTTTCGAAATTTTTATATTTTAACACGGAAACATCTTCGTACTGGAACGTTAATTAATCTAATATAGCTTTACATTCTAGTATCTCAGTGGTCGATTTCTAAACCGTCCGATTTCGACGTCCATCGGCGCAATTTCCTAGACGACCAATTACGAAGCCGTTCGATGTTCCCCGTTCGATAGTCGCGTTTAAAAGCGCGTACATCTCGGAATCGCGTTTCGCCTCGTCGATGGGAGGGAACGTCTGGAGGAGACAAGGAATGAGATCTTTTCCTCTCCGTTATACTTTCACTTTCTCTCACAGGCAGCCTCCTCCGCTGTGTTTTCCATTCCCCCGCCCCCTTTGTCTGCCTCCCCTCCCCCCTTCGTTCTCCCCTCCAACCCTCCGGTCGAGATTCACCGGGTGTACGACGCAGTCTCTCCGCCGTCTAGCCTGGAACCTAGGTATTATTTAGACTTTCACCGGTCGGAAATGCCCACCTCCCCGCCTTACGTATTTGTTATTTCTGCGTCCTTTCGCCTCTCTCTTTCTCTTCGAAATTGCATCGGTCGCTGAGTTTGCAATTGTAAGAATGAAGCCATCGATTTATTACCCGTATATATAGGTACATATAACCCAATATACAAAAACGACCCCAATCTCTCTCTCTCTCTCTATTTTAAACATAAATTCTCCTCTCACGATTGCATAAAGAATATGCATGGTGAGTACAAACGGAGAAGCAAAAGAGACGGGATGGATATCTCTCGTCTCAGGAAATGAAAAAAAAAAGGTAAGAATTTAAAAATCAGTTCACGATCTTAAGGACCGCTCCTCCTCTCGTTTGTAGAGAAGATACTTAATGTTGAAAAGCACTTATCGGGAGCGCCAATCGGGAACCGATACATCGCGAATCGATTCCGCAATACACGGCACGGAACACTTGTGCATCCTACGGTTAATACGGTGCCATCTTCCCGCGTTCTCCAATCCGCTCGCGATTCACTCGGCCGGCCAGGAGATATTTCGAGATCGCGGAACCACTTTCCAATCTCGCTCGCGAGAAAGGCCGTTGGCTCGTCGGGATTAATAGAGCGTGAATCGAAGGAAGAAGGATCGATCGAGAGCCTCTCGCTCGTCTCCCGCGCACGTGATCGTCGTCGTTGTCTGGGACAATACGAATCCGCGGTGGTCACGCACGTATAGAAAGCGGGCACGCGCGCGCGCGCGAGACGATGACGATATCGGGAATATAAATTTTTGCAGACGATGACCCCGTCATTGTTCGATCGGTCTGGCGATACGCAAAAGAAAGAAAGATAGAAAAAAAAAGAAGCGGCGGCGGCGGCGGCGCATTAATTTGATCTTGTACCGAAGTGAAAGGCCCTAATGAGGAATCGTTAAAATCTCCGTTCGGAGAGAAGAGACGCGCCGTTAAAAAGCAGTTCGAATGCGCGGGTCTAGTAAAAGCGAGGGGTCGAAAAGGGTGGCGAG
>NW_012027177.1:547488-583049 GCF_000956235.1 Wasmannia auropunctata
AGAGAGAGAGAGACTCTCCTTCCCGAGAGCCCGAGAGGAAGATTCGTGAAACTCAACGAGCGAGCGGCCGCGGGAACGTCCTCGGCCATTTCGTACAAAGGGAGTAAGAGGAGACTGCGAGGCTCTCGCACACACAAACAAGCGCCGGGCACGGGGGCCACGTGCCGGGCAGGTGCGAGCGCATGAGGTTTCTCGAATAACAGTCGGCATTTATCTCCTCCCTTTCTCCTCCGCGGCGCGTCTCTGGCCGCGAGCGGAGGCCTCTTCTTCCCCCTTTGTTCCCCTCTGCGCGCATTCGGCTTTCCTCCGGGTAAAGAAAAGAGAAGAAAGATAGGAGCTTGGACAAATAGCGCGGAGTCGAATCGCTTAGAAAACTTCCACACAGCCGCGGGGATCCGCGGGGGAAGGGGGAATCTCCGGGCCACTTCGCTGAAAGAAAACTAACGAGGTGGATTCGTGTATATCTATCAAAGGAGAACGGATCACCGCGCGCGGGGCTGTAGATCGTCCGGAACGAGAGGCGGGAGGGGGGAGGGGGGGGAGTAGAAGGGGGATTTTAGGGCCCTTATACTCGATTCTTCCCGAATCATCGAGCATGAATTCAAGATACGTCAAGGCTCCCTTGCGGCTGGCGTGGCGGCGGCGGCGGCGGTGGCCGCGTCGCCGTCGTTGGCTCGTGCTGCTCCCGACTCGATCGATCGTGTCATTAGCTCCGGGGGGGCGCACGGCGACACGGTGGTCGATACGATAATTCGCAAGTAGAAATCCACGCGCCTTTATCCGAACGTACACACAGGAACGATATCGCGCGGAAAGCCTTTCACTTTCACGAAAGTCGACGGAGTCTTTCTCGCTGATAAAATGTTAGGTAACTAAATTAAGTCGTTACGGGTGTCTGGATTGGTTCGAGGAGCAGCTCTAATGGAGAAGAGAGAGAGAGGGGGGGGGGAGGGGGGGAGAGAAATGTAATTTGCTAAATGTTCTGTAACGTATACCTATTCCCCGTGGATACTTTGTCAAGAGATATGCGACGCAAAGAACATAACGAAAACGCAGCAGTATTTTCCCGATAATATTACAACTACGATAACATTCGCAAGAGCGTTTCACTTACAATTAATAATTTATATGTAGATATACTCAGTATATAATAATTATCTTTCGCGCTTAATGAAGTAAACGGATGACGGTATATTCTTTTGAACGAAGTTGAACAAAGAGCATAAATCGGTACACTATAAAATTTTAAGCCAAATCTTTTTTCTCCAAGGAAAAATTCTGATTTCACTAAATAATAATATATATAATTAGATAATGCACTCATGTGTATTGAATTTTTTTTATATCGAAAACACTATACAAGCAGATAATTATTCAAGAAATAGAATTTAAAAAATATTGACAGAAATATTCACAAAAATATAAAATTAATGTAATTTGAATGAAAGACAGAGATTCAAAACTAAGGGCAGATGGAAAGCGCCTTTCGAGAAAGGATGACCTGGCGGGATGCTGAGGCAACATATCGCAGGCACCGATGAATTTATTTCTTCATCTGACTCGCGGTGGCTCAGTCACGAAAAGGGACGGGGCGTCGAGAGAGATCGAGGAGACCGGTAAAAGGGAACGCGTAAGGGCACGTCGCGACGCGAACGTACAAGAAGAAAAGAAGAGTGTGTGGAGCGCGCGCGCGCGCGGGAAAGGAGGTTGGGACGCGACGGGGCAACATCTGCCGGGTGCAACAATCTCGAACACCTGCCGTCTGGTAGTCGCGTGCTCTCGCACCCCGGGGAACAGGGTGGTGGTATAAGACGACGACCGGGCCGATCCTTGCCCTCGTAACTTACTCGAACGAGCCCGGGCGGCACGTTAGGGGGAACGAGAGGGAACCCAGGACCGGTGCTACGTCGCGCTACGCACAATGGGATCTGGCCAGACCGAATCGATTTCCAGCCAGTGTCTGGGCTGCGATTGTCGTCCGCGGGATACGAGACGGTGCCGGGAGATCACTGATACTCGACTTGCACTAATCGTTTCTAGCCTTAAGGTGCCATTTCATTCTGACGTTCGACGCTTAGCTTTAGCATCAAAATAGATCACGTAATCAAAATTGATGCTTAATATTCGTCAATTTTGATCACGTAATCTGTTTTGACGCTAAAAATGATCGTCAAGCGTCAGCATGAAAAGGTATCCTCATACGCGGAGAGAATTTTTTTTCAAATTTACCCTGAAAATCATGTTAATTGTGGGACAATATAGTATTTAGGCAAATTTTACTGTACACTACAATAAATTTTACTGTAAAATGCTTATTGTAGTGCACAGTAAAATTTGCCTAAATACTATATTGTCCCACAATTAACATGATTTGCAGGGTAAATTTAAAAAAAATATTCTCTCCGTGTACCGACGCCAGAATATAAAAGCAGAGGAGAAGCTTGTGCGCTAAATTCGCATTATTCGAACGTCAGATAACAAGTTTCTAGTAATAATAATATACAGACACTCTGAATTATATACCACCGATATGAATTATTGCCGTTACATTGTAATTGATAGTAATAATTATTAATCATAAATAAATCCCATATCGTATTTTTGATCTAAGAAAGTTTTTCTATTAAAATTGAGAAGAAACAGTCTAACGGGTACAGACTGATGTAAAAGTAAATTATATGTATAATTTCGTATTACATTACCTTATTTGGTATTAATTTAAATAATTACAAAATTAGTTCCGACGGATAAAATGTAATAATAATAATAATATAAATTATTTTGTGTATATGGTTGTCTAATGAATGAAAAAGTGTCATGTATATAACACTACGATATGAACATAACAATTATTTCATAGAAATAAGTTGAAATTAAACTTCGCGTATTCTTCATTTACAAAGTATACCTATATAAGTCCGCGCTAAAGTCGGGTTACCTCTCAGGTAATCACGGGTCAAGAGGCTCGGCGTTAGAAGCCGGACTGGTAGATTACACGGCTCGCAAATAAAACATCGCAACAATTATCTGAAAGCATTCGATCGCCCATGGCGTTCATCGCCTGTGCAACTCTAACGCGAGAAACTAGATCAAGTGGACGGATCGATCGCTCTACTTTTCCAGCGCGCGAGCAAACGGCGTAATAACCGCTAAGCGTATTTAGATAACGCTTCACTCGTGACGAAGGTTATTAGTCTATTAGCGGCCCGTGGTATTGTAGGCCAGAGCGAAGCGTCGTCGTCGTCGTCGTCGTTATAGGTATCCCAAGGCCGGTCTCGAAAGCAGCACGTTTTATTTAATCGATTAATCAGCCAGGAACCACCGCGGGTCCCGCGGCACCGAGTCTCGCGCTCTTTCCCGTATCGCGGCTCCCGGTAATGCGCGGGGGACGGGCTAATGGACACAACCCGGCGGTGGTCCGATCAATGATTGCAAAATTACGGCGACGCACGGATAATTCCCATTTTTCATCGGACGCTATCGCGCTGATTAATCGGGACGCCGGCGCGCCGCGCCGCACTCTCTCGACGCTTTCGTGTCTGATTCGACAATTTTCTGGAGGTATACGAGTTTCGCGCGCGAAACTGTTGGCTAAAATTTTATGCACCGCGCGAGGCACGCGAGTAATAAAATCACTTTACCACCCCCCCCTTCCCCACCCTTCCCCGAACCCGCTGTGAAAACCGTCTGTGAGGCGAGCTTCTATCCTATATACCGGTGAGAAAGAGAGGAGGGAACGAAAAGAATTCCAAAGAGTTTTCCCCGCAGTTATAACCTCGGAAAATTACTTCTCCCTTCTTACACGTCCGACGCTTTTATTCGCGCGACCTCCTTCTTCCCTTGGGTCGCCTCGCCGGGTGGCAAAACTTAATCCTGACCCTCGTCCACTAGACCGTGCACACATAGAAAGGCCTATGTATAATTATTTCGATACCCGGGTCTATTATTATCGCACAGTCAAAGTAGTGGTTGACGGAAATTTCGTCGTTGCTCGCCATACCGTCGTGTGGGCGGCCCTCTCTGCCTCTCAGGAAAAATAGAGAGAGAGAGAGAGGGGGGGGGGGCGGAAAAGAGGACACGTTGGGGGAGTCGCATAAGGGAAACTCATTACAGTAATGACATCTGCTCGGCGCAATAATCAATTTTCAATTTCCACGAGAGATCACTGTTATTTCCCGCGCGATTATTTCCCAGTCTTCGGTCACGCGACGAATCGTATAATAATGGTTACGGGAAGCTTTCCGCGAGGAGGGCACCTACGCGCGAGGACGAAGGATAACAGCGGATACGCGCTTCACGCGATCTTTCCGAGAACGCGCACGTGATTCGAGACGCCTTCCCTCCCGCGGTTTATTCCTCCCACAGCGTTCTCTCTTTCTCTCTCTCCCCTCTCCCTTCTCCCTTACGCTTTCTCTCTCTAAAAATACTAGGGCGGCGCATAAGACACGAAAAGCGCGACGCAGAATCTCTGACATCATCGGCATGCACTCGGGATCGGCGGCGAGGCCGGTCGGTCGGGCTTCCGAGACTCTTTTTAAAGGCGGGTTCACGTTATTTTTAGAGGCATTATTCAGGCCAGGTGGCACTGATTTAGCAGTTGCCGGTGTATTATTGGTGTACGGTGTGGTGCGCGCGCGCCGAACCACACAGCGCAACGGTGGACGACGGAAGAAGAGGAGAAAGAGAGAGAGAAAGAGAGAGAGAGAGAGAAAGAGGCATATATATCTCTCATATAGGTCGGTTCGCGCGAGTTTCTCGTTTACTAATCGGATTGAGCGTGATTAATCTACAATTCGTACGTCAATTGCACTTTTTCTAACGACGTAAATGTCAGCCGGCTAAATTTGCCAAGAAGGAGAATGACTACTCGGCAAGTGCAAAGGATCATTGATGAGTGTCCAACTAACCTGCAGTTAAACGATACCCAGACACGGATATATTTCCCCCTTTTTTTTATTGCGGTGCCATTTCTGTTGCTATAAATGCGCAAAATTCAAGGAAGTCGGATCGTCGAAATTGATGAGATAAAACGAGCAGGCTTGTTTTTCCTCGCTTCGGCCTCGATTTAAGGCAAATTGGCTGGTAGTTATCTATGTTAAACCGTTGTTTTCGCAACCCCTTTAATTTATGTAGATGCACACCGTGACTTGGAGAGGCGATACACCTTTCCGTGCGCCCGGTATGTGTGCCATATCCTTGCACCACACTCGCGCGCGGCGCGGGAAACTAGTTCAGTGAAACCTCGGTTGTAAACATCGTTGGAATCGAAGGTTGCCATCCATTACTTAGGCCCGTATTCGCAATCGTTAGCTTGAATCTCGGTCTCGGCGGCCGCGGCGTATCGCTCGAGAAGCGGAGTGTCATATCTTGTAACACAGGACAGTTCAATAGTCACATTTCAATTAGAGATTAACCAAAGCTGCATTCAGCCAAGAAGCGGTACGATTACTCACACGTGAAACCCGATTTCACACCGCTAATTCTGGCTTAGACTGTAATGTTATATATTAATTGCGACAATCGTTTTAATTTCAGTTAACTTAGTGCAACCTAAATGCTTTGTACGCTACTATCATTTTCCGTACGATTTTAAGAAGACTATTATAATAAATATTGTAATAAATATCTGTATTAATAAGATAAAACGTAACATATATTTTTAAAATAACAAAGGAATAAATTAAAGGTAAAGAAAAATTAATTAATGTAATATACATTGCAATTCTGTATATAGGACGTTAAAATTCATAAATTAATTACATAAGAAAAATTGGAATGATAATTTGATCAAATGGATAACACAGAGACATCTTATTAAACCTTCCTTCGTAAAACAAAATATTTCTTATTACATAACAAAAGAAACAATTAAAATATTTCTTGTGACGCATCTATTGAACTTAGGAAAGAATAATTTCAAACAAAAACGCGTCGTATCGTTACTCTATTAATAGATATAATATAATAAGAAAATTACCATTCGGCATTAACATTTAGGGATATACATATATAGCTTAATAGGTTAAAATCAAAATTTGCAAGTCAAAGTAATTTTGTCATTCTCTATGCAGATTCTCTAGGTTTGTTTAAAGCAAAATGCTCATTAAGTTATTATCTTGTAAGACTTCGAGAATACGTTTAGTGAATAAACGCGGACATTTATGCCACCCTGGCGCCGCCAGACAATGAATTGATCAGAGTTCGCTTCGTGACGTACCTATTACGTTCGTGGTTCCAGATGACAGGTTAATTCTAAAGTTTCGCATCGCGAGGAGCGATTCTCCCCCTCGGTCGGGGCCTAAATGAGAATGAACTCGGGTTTATATTCTCAGACATTTCGGATCGTCACACGGACCCCGTACAGGAGAATATCTCGAGAATCTCTCCAACGCGTTTATTTCCGCGCCGAGCATTTTCGGCGTTATTCAGTAACGGCATTCTCCCCGAGTTGGTCATTCGACGACGGAGCTCTCCCGAGCGGACAGTGTCCGAAATTAAGTCTCGGACCACCCGCGAACACACGTGGTAGGACAGGAATTAATGTAACGTCCACACAGGTGCGGACACCGGGGTCGTGGATGGTTCTCGTAAAAATAACGCCCGCGCTGCTCTCGCGGCGGCGGCAGCGGCAGCTGACAAATTGAAAAATGATCGCCAAACGGGAAAAGAAGCCGCCCCCGATGTGTCTGCGGGAGTAAATTTTCTTGTACGCGCCCCCGTGAAAAAGAGAAGAGCAAAAAATAAATAAATAAATAAAGCGCACGAGCGAGCGGATCGCTTGCGCGTGGATCCTCGCGAGCGTGGAGAGAAGTGTAGTGCTTTAAAAAATAATGTCCGTGGTAATCCCTTTTCGCCGTGCGACGTTGACGTACGGCGTGCGCGAGAGGACAACATTTTTATCGCGCTCACACTAATATTTTAGGAGCGTTCTCTCTCTCCTTGAGATTTCGTCGAAATTTTCTCGAGCTGTCTTTCTGAAGGTATCATTAAGCGAACGTCTCTCCTCTCGCACGTTTCCCCTCGCTTGCACGTCGCGTCTCTTAAGTTCAATTCCGACTATACGCTGAGACAAACGATTTTTCAATATGCTGTGAGTATATATAGTGAATACACATGATAATGTGACCTTCTGCAATATCAACATAGAGGATAAAACTCAGAACGAGAATAATCCATAAGACAATAATCTCTGCAATATATGTTTACAATAATAGAAAATATTTACAATTCGGAATTGTTTAGGATTTTAGATTTGATGTAACACTGCATTTCTATAAATAAACGACGTGACGCCGTCGTGTTTTCGAAATCTGTGCGTTAAACGTCTTGATACGCCAGTCTGCAGCCGTGAATCGAATTATCATCGCTTAGACATGAGAAACGGTACTCCTATCCGGCCCGTCCAATTTCGCGTCCCGAACCAGTCACGTTATCGCGGCGCGAGTTGATAGCCCGAACGAAGTCACGGACGCTCTCGCGATTTCGCTTAACACCTATCACCGGCGACGTATATCCGAGACGAGTGGCTTCCCGCTCCGAAATTAGCATAGTGCTGGCGATAATGAATTCATGATACATAATTTTCACAAACGCGCGCTGTAATGTCGCGCGAACGCAACGGTTATCACTCTTATGCTGAACACCCATATATACCTGGGAATCCGATTAGTTCTCCTAATAAACTCACATATCGCGCCGTTTAATGAACACTGACAACTCCCTCGATAAATCGCGGTAACAAGCTGGAAGAATATTTTGCCATCGCCATTCGCCGTACGGTTGTTTATTTCCAGAACAGCTTTTCTAATGTAATGAGAAATAAAGATAACTTTATTATTACGCATGTATATAATATATATATATATACATATACATATAATATACATTTTAATATCTTTTCGTAATTTTTATTACTACATTATATATATATTATATATTCAATATATGTATCATAGTAATACATACAAAAATTAAGGGAAAAGATATCAAAGTTTGCAATTTAATACTACTGTAATGTTACAATGGCCCGTTTTTTTTGTGGATAAATATATATTTATAAAACATTTACATTATAGGGAAAAAAAAAGATTTCACAGGAAGTAATTAAGTAATAAAAAGAAAGACATGATCGCCCCGCGGTGTTTATTCTATGCGACCGTCCGACAATAACGTTTCTCACCCCTTTTCGTCGGCTGACGCAACACGAAAGATGTCCATAATAAAGCATGGGGCCACCTTCCTTTCGTCACCAACTTGCGATCGGACCGCGTGGCGGTATTAATACCATTTACACGAACGGTTGAGTCATGCCCCCATCGTTGCAGATAAGCCACTTTCTAAATGCATCGGTGCCGAGACCATAAATAGCCCACAATGACTCTATCCGCTATGCAATGGGAACGTATACCGGCTATAATCGCCGTCCCAACTCCGGTGACGATTTTTGTCCCATCGTGCGACAAGACCATCGGCTCCGAGACACCTGGCTGCTTATGGCACTATACACACGCGTGTATCTATTTCAATTCGTGACATTAAGTGCTCGTTAAACGGCAAACGGTCGTCGTCGTCGTCGTCGTAGTCGCGCAGAAAACTCCCCGCGTGCTCAATCCAAAGTCCGAAGGCTTGTTTACATCGCAACTATTTTTATCGCTCTATTTTTGCGACTATAATTTGAGAAATTGTGCCGGTGCGGCGGCGCGGGGGAGGAACGCGCGAGGGACAAGTACGCGAGGGAGCGATTCATTAATCGATAAAAATCATTTATTCGCTGCTAACGAATAAACGACACGATATACACGGTAAAATTCGATATACTTAGCCGATCTTTATATTTTATCGTCAACAAAGTTGTACTTTGTGAACAGGTTCCGAGATTAATGAGACGATTAACGAGCGACGCAAAATGCTCTCAGATAGCAATTATCGTCGTAGATGTTTTCGATGATACATCAAGCGCGCGTAACCGTGAAGCAGGATTTCAAAACGGCTTTTCTCGCGCTTAGACCGAGAGAGAGAGAGAGAGAGAGAGAGAGAGAGAGAGAAAGAGATAGGAGCACAGCGATGGAGGGCGCGACGTAAAAAAAAATCACATTAATAACGACAGGACGCGGGACGATCGGCGCCGTAATTTATTAGCGTATCGTTTCGAGAATGGTTTTTTTTTTTAAATCACGTCCGCCTTTAACTCCGCGGATTATAAATAGTCCGACGTATGTGTCGGCGTGTGCACGCGTTATAATTCGTAGTTTATTTAAATATACATACGCGCGTAGCCTTCGAGCTAGTTGTACCATTAATCTGAGCATATAGGTATACGATAAACAGAACGGCGGACTAGAGACAGCGCTCCGCTAATCGACGCCGATAAATAACTCTACGTGTCTTTACGGGTATATTACACGAGCACGTGTTGTATAGAGCCTGCACCAATCGGCGATACGCTGCCATAATTTCGGCGAGTCTCAGATTTCCCGTTGCTATACACAAGCCACGCGAAATTTCAAGTCAAATCGCACACGAGTAGACGTCCCGTGGATTTGCAACCGAGGCAAAGAGAGAGAGATGCTTTATCGCGAATGTTTGTCAAGATACGTGTATATCTCGCGCGTGTACATATCCATGTCCACGCGCGAGGTATACGCGATTTTTCCGCCAATGTACGCAAATTATGGAATACCCATACGTATTATTAAGCGGCGAGAGATTGCGCGAGCGGAGGATATCGAAGGTATTTTCAACGAGAGAAAACATGTTCATCGTTACGTGTCTCGCGCGCAACCGAGTGTCTTGCATTTTCCGCGTGGTGCAACATTGCGGCGGCGGCGGCGGCGGCGATGGCGACTCGTACGCGGGAGAGTCCCTGTGCAGTGAACGCGCGTCTACTATACGCGAGGCCTACTATAATTGCGGTATTTGTGTACTGTAATTTCGTCATGGCGCTGCACTATGTAATCCCCCTCGTAAATTACGGTACGCCTGAAATCTGAATTATCATTTTTTTTTTCGCATCGCCACTTCTCTCCCTCCCCTTCCCCCCCCCCCCACCCACGATCTCGAAAATATCCACTCCACCGCCTCCTCGCGCTGCACGCACCGTCGGTTATCGACCGGTTATCGATTTTTTCCGAGCAATTTCCGCTTTGCTATCTCGACCGCTTCCTCCTCCTCCTCGGCTATGCCATGATTAATCGGCAAGTTTAACCGCATCTTTTGTGTTCGCGTATCTCTGAGAAAGCTGTCTCTCTTTCCCTCCGGGTAATTATTCAATGTTATAATGTTTGTTTGCATAACTCGAAATACCGTAATTTTCTACCTGTTGTGGTGCGTACACGAGAACACACCGCGCGCCACACCGCCCCACGCCGTCGAGAGAGGCCGAGGCGCGTACAGCCGCGCGCCGTCTCTCCCCGACACCGCCGACGAGCGAACGGTACTCGAAAAACGATCGCGTACACACGCGTGCGTTGTTGCGTCGTGTGTGCGTGGACGTATCGAGGTGCGGCGTGAGTCACTCATTCATGTCTGGGCGAGAGAGTTGGTGTGGCGGCGGCGGCGGCGACGACGGCGGGCGTCACACGATTACGTAAGATAATGCGTGTACCGTGTACTGGGGAGAAGGGGAGGGGGGGGAGGGTCGGTGGGGGGATAGCAGCAGCAACGAGCAGAGAAAAAGAGAGCTCGAGACTCACGCTCTGGGAATGCAGGCCTTAAACAACCGACAATAAGCGCGAACGCGGGAATTCGCGGCCGTGTTTTAGAATTCGACCCCTCCGGAGGAAGTGCCGAGTTAAAGAAACGGTAGCCGCCGCGCCGCCGCCGAGCGTCTCTTCTATTCGTCGTCTCCCATTGAAGTACGGCGCGCATCTTCCGCTCCCCCCCNCCCCCCGCCCCCACTCTAACCCCGCTATTAAACATCACAAGAAGCGCGTAATTGTCCGTTCGTTTTTCATGGAGCGGAACTTGTACAAAGCTTTCTTATCCTACAGTCATATTAGCGGAGACGCTCTAACGCGAGTTAAAACAACCTAAAAAGTAAGGGAAAGCTTACCTTTTCGGAATGTTAACTCGAACGTTAATCATTAAAACGTCAAAAATTTCGAAACCAGATAACCTAAACCCTGATAACAAATAAGTAACCTTGATTTATGAAAGGGAAAACAAAAAACGATTGCGTTTACCGCTAAATGCTGTAGCATATGGGAGATAAACATATCGCCGCGTATAGAAAAGTCACGAAGGACACAAGTCAAAAGGTTTGGAGATAATGAGAAGGGAAATCGGCCCTGTATAAAGACTTATTTCAGGGTCGATACCGTCGTCAAGCGCAATGACGTAACTGTATATATCGCTGCACTGTCAAAAGTAACATTAAAAGTTGCCTAAGTTCGACCTCATTCAAACAGCTTGCGTACAACTGTCGCAAAGTATATCGATGTAATTACTTATGTAATTTCTCAAAGCAATCCTTCAGGTGGCATACCACGCAAAATATTATGCACGCTTCGCTGCAGATAGGAATTTTTACGAGTCATTAATTAATGACTTATGCATGCATGCGTATATATAACATATACATATTCGAAAGAAGTGAAAAATCACACGACGCAAATAAGCTACTTTGGCACACATAGTATAACATAGTGTAACACTATGTTACACAACGCAGTCCCACCGTGACCGTATATTAATCAAGAAAAATAGTTGAATATACTTGTAATCTCGTCAGGCACGAGGCGGCCCCGCATAAAATATGGCTTCGGCAAAAACCAGTTCGTACAGTAGTTTGCAACTCGCGACTCCTGAGACCGTAGCGTTATGCAGTTCTCATCTTCGGCGCGGTTGAGCAACGCGCCGCTAAGTTCGCCTTGCAGGATTGCATCAAGGGGGTCGACGCCAGCACCACAGCCAACGAATTAATGCACTTTTAATGAAACGATTGCGTGCCCGTCGCCTTACGCGTTATTTTTAGATAGCGCCGGTACCAGAATAAATCTCATGGAATTCTACGGGGCGAATTAAGAGCAATTAAAGCGAGAGAGCCCCGTAGAGCCGCGCCGCGGCCCCGACTCGAGAACCGTTCACGTCTCTTTGTCCTCCGTCAGTTCCTGCCTCATTTTCGCGGCGGAATAAAACAAGACGCTTACGGGCTCGTGCTCTCTCCCGCGGCAATTCCTTACGTAATAAACGCGGGAACGCGTGCACGAGGTCAAAAGCATCGTTATAGCGTTGCATAGAAGGAGCGTGAGTCACGTAACATCTTGAAAACTTGTAAACAGACGCTCTGTGAAACCGCTACGATTTTCTTCTAATCCGGAAATGAGGATTTTACATACCACGATTTTCGCATTTGCAAATCTCCTCGACGTTTGTCCCCAAAATCCATGTCCACGTGCGATCGCGTATCACACATGGAGAGAACAATTTTGTCGAAAGGTCTAAAAATTTTGCTGAAAGCAGATCTGAAAATAATTTTTTGTTGAATCATTCAAATAATTTGTTGAAATGTTAAAACTGATAAGCATTGCTATAAAACATTTTGATATTCTAGCAATCATTTTGACCTTCGCACAAAATTATTTTGATTATTGAACAAAAATTATTTTCAGATTTGGATTCAGCAAAATTGTTCTTTCCGTGCAAATATTTGGACTGAAGAATTATTAGTTCACACAAGGTTAAAGATTTAACCCTTTTGTTATTATAAGCAACTACAGTCGCCCGCCACAAAACAACCTCCGTGTACTATAGTCGCTCAATGTATAATATAGCGCGCTCGCAAAATGCGACTGTAGTCGCTCATAATAACAAAGGGGTTAAATCTTTAACTTAAAAAGATAATACTCTTTAAATTTGAATCAGTGGAAAAATCACTGAGTCGATAACGTCTTGCATCGCTATAATGAATAAATGAAACAGAGGCGAATCCGCAATTAGCGAAGTCCACTGAATTGTCAACGCTTATAGCGATTATTCACTTATTTATTAGTGATTTCCGAAAGACAATGAAGTTGAATTTCACTGATTACTATACATACTTGGAACTGATGTATTCAATGAATAATCGTTGATAATCAGTGACTATATCCACTTCAGATTTAGAGAGTAAATAATACAGTATAATAATATACATATCTTTGTATCTATACGGCATCGCGGCACTTGAAAAGACTTGTTTACTCCCATCATGCTTGATACTCTTCTTATTATGCAAAATAATAATATATTAAACAATCATATATGATTTAGACGTGATCGCTTTGAAGTACCGCGTGCGGCTCGATACAGCCGTATAATGCGTTTCGCGGAAGAGACGGCCGTAATGAAAAAGGTTAATAAAGCCTCCTGGAAAATTATATAAATCGTATTCTGATGTCATTACTGCAGTGTGTGCTGAAATGCGAGGAGCAAGCCAACATTTCGTTGTTTACTCGGTTTATCGTCTACCCGTGCACGAAATTTCATTGTCTCTGCGGGTAATAACGGGAGCAGGGGAGGAGGGGGAGTAGCGGGAAAAAAGCTTCGTGTTATCCATGTTACGAGGGGTAATATGAAAAATCGGCCGCGACCCCTCACGGGTACGGGAAACCGTACATGTCGCCCGGATCTTACGGGGGGGAGGGGAAGCAGAAGGGGGAGGGGGGAGGGGAGAGGGTTGGCGGAACGCCTTCGTGAGAGAGGCCTAAACCTTTCGTGGCATGCGAGGGGGCCAGAGAGTAGAAAATGACGAGTCATTCGATTTTACGGCTTTACGGATAACGCGTCTGCTGGTTACGACTCGGAACGAAATATCACGAGAGAAGAAGAGTTTTTTTTTTCCCCCCTCTCCTCTCCCTCCGACGGTTACGTCTTCCTCTGCGATTCGATATCACGATTCTCTTCACTTTGTATGCGCGCACATGGCCATGGTACACTCGGTGTCATAAAGGTAAGCATGTTGATGGATGCGCCCCATGATACGTCGCTTGCCGTTTAATTCTGTTAAAACGGTAAATATTTTACATTCTCCCTCTGTCAGAGCAATATATGCACAAAATCCGGTTTCACCGGACATTTATTCTATCTACACGTTATTACGAAAAGTTTTATATCTATACGCATCGTTATATCAAGCAGAATTATATATCATAAATTCAATTATAGCGTACAAAGAAATATAGTTTGCAAAGTAAAAGAATTAATTTGATAATTCACTTCAAATTATGCTCACAGACATCAGAATTATAATATATGTATTTATTAGATTCGTGTACACTGTATTAAATCTATAGTGTTAAATTTAATTCTATTTGAGTCGCTACTTAATGTGTATAGTTATTTTTAAATAAAACAATTGAATTTAACCCAAATTTGGATTAAATTTGAACTGTTTTAAATTATTTAACTCCGTTGTTTCAATTAAAAATAACTATATATCAAGTAACAGCAGTGGCAACTTAAATAGAGTTAAATTTGACACTATAGCTAGGTTTAACAGTGTATACATTTGAATATTTGTACTAATAATTCTGTATTAAACATATTGGACAATTATTTATTTTATAATCAAAAAAGTTAAATTTTCGTTGCTTTCGTGTGGCGTCACGTCCAGATCGCAACTTCAATTTGATGAAGACAAGAATGACGAAGGCGCGCTTCTCACCGTGAGAATGCAAGTTTCTCAGTTGTACTACGGCATGTCGTTCATTCGTGGCGCGAGCGATCGATGTAAATACATTCGTCCTTTACTTCCAGAATCACATGCAAACGCATAAACGATCTCTTTGTGCTTTCGCGCTTCCGTTCGGTACGAATTTCGCGACGGAGAAAGCAACGAGTCGGCGCGAGGCGGAGTATTATAGGTGGGTGGGCAAGATTCGTGTAGGCCGCGGCGAGGAAAGTTGTTCCTTATGTCGTAGTTTGTCTCGCAGTCGTGCAGAAACTTGGATTTCATATATAGCTAAACGTTGAATTGGCTTCGAGGCGTTCGCGCGATAAACGTCACTCTTGTTAGCGGGCTCTTTACCGTTCCACTGTTACTCCCACGACCTCGTCTACCGACTCTACATAGAAAATTCTTCATTTCCCAACACGCTCGCGAGACCATTTCCCCCCCAAGACAATACCCACACACACTCTCTCTCTCTCACCATTTCTCCTCTTATCTAGCACGCGCGTGTAATCAATTTTCTTTTTATCCCTCTTGTCATACACGTCCCGCCATTATACATTCGAGTTTATTTAGGGCCTAATTACCCTGATCTAATTACATATTCCCTATCGTATTGTATATACAGTCGATAACTCGAATCTCAAGGGAAGAGTTAAACTTTTGGAGTTTTCGTCTTATCGAAATTCGAGTAAAAGAGGGTTAACATATGAAAATTCGATTTACGGAGACTTTGTACGAGAGTTATAATTTGCCAATTATAATGGCTCTTAAAGGAAAAAATTTGATATTTGGCAGTGAATTATTTATTGCATACATACAATGTAATCACAAAACAAATACCAGGCTGTTACTCAATGGTTGCGCATATAGCTACAACTTCGAATTATAGAAGCAGCGACAATAGAAGTTCGACTTGTAGAGGTCTACTTTAAATTCGAGTTGCAGAGGTAAAATGATACATCTAAATATCTGACAAATAATTCGAGTTAAGGTATAGGTTTTATAGAGATTTCGATTTATAGAATTCATAGATTTTCCGCAGTAGAACGAAAGGAAACAAAATTTTTGTCTTATAGAGGTTTTCGAGTTGTAGAGGTTTGAATTATTGAGGTTCAACTGTATATATACAGATATATATATATATATATATCGTACTTTCTATTTTCTCACTCTATAAACAAATTCATTCCGCATTGCGAACCCGTTCCCTTCTCCTTTTCTTCTTTCTTCCTGCTTCCTACGGTCGATCCTCAAGGCCACGATCTAATCCCGCCCACGGCGGCGGTCCCCCCGCGAAATCTCTCTAACGCCGGATCCGGATCGGAAATGCGAAAAAGTGCGCGCGCGCCGCGCTCGGTACAAATAAGGCAGCGTGCATACCTACACACACGGCACGGCGCGGCGCGGCGCGGCTCCCACATATCTCGGGCGGTGTGTACACGAAACTATACACACCGACGGACGACTTCCTCTCACGGATCCGCGGATCCATGAATGGTCCGTGGGCTATCAATGGGCCGCACGCTGCTACCCACACGCACTCTCGACGGGGCCCTCTTTTTCCTCTCCCCCCCCCCCTCCCTCCTCCGCCACTTCCTCCTCCTCCTCCTCCTTCCACCGCGTGCATGCTCGCGGCTCTCACGCGATCGCTCGGTCGCTCGCTCGCGTCGGAGTTACGACGTAAGGCCGCGACGACGCGAGGCGACGACGCGTATACGCACGAAATTATGCGGGATCACGTTATTTTTTTTTCTAGTTTCCTCCGCCACTTTTTTTCTCTCACGGGCGAGCGATGATTCGCCCCGGGGAAGCGGAGAAGATCGCACGCCAGGTTACGACCTCGCCGCTACACGACCATGCGTGCGTGCGTGCGTGCATGCGTACGTACGTATGTACACGCATTTGTAAACTTATAGGCCGCGAAAGGAAAGAGAGAGAAAGAGAGAATCCATACGTCGTGTCCTGGGAAAGACTTTCTCGCCGTGCGCGGGACGTGCGAAAATCGCCTAGACCGCGCTCCCAAATAACGAAATAAAAGCTCTCCGCCGTGGTGCGATGGCGTGCCGCGCTCCTTGTATCACTTCATCGTCGGTTGCACGTTTAATATACATTATTCCGGCGCCTGATTCTTTTTCATCCTCCCGCGCTCGTCCGCGTCCCGTCCCGTCCTCCTTTAGATAATTGTACGCGATATTTGATTTTCGATAGCATCGTCCGACTGAATTTACATTAATTTTACTGTATCTCCATAGCGCTTATTACAATCTCTTAATTGCAGAACGCGAATAATGCGCGCCTCATATCCCTTCCCCCCTTCCCCTTTCGCCGTTGCACTCGATAAGGACAAAGATCCGGCTCGCTCATAAAATTTAATCGTACACTGCAAATTGCAATATATTTATTTATAAAAAGGTAAGTGAAGTACAAGTCGTTCGCCGCGGAGCTGCTGCGCCACATTAATTGGAACTTCCTGAATTCAAACGAGATTTTCCACGACCTCCCGTATGTATGGGAAAGCAGCTTTGAGAAACGGTCGGGGCGGAGGCGGCGCACGCAGGAGCGCCGACAGATTCTCAAATTTCATTCTCTCGCGCGAGATACTTTCGGGAGAGAAAACGCGTTTCCCTCTCGCGCATCAGGCGAAGGCGACGAAAATTAAAACGCCCGCGCGCAGTTTATACCGCAGCGAATATAAGCGGCGTTGTACGGGCATATTCGGAGAGAAGTGGCTACTCCCGAGGGAATTTATGGTTTCGACGTTTCTCACAGCGGCGGCCACCGCGAACTCGACTCTAACTCACACCTGCAACGCCTCCCGCGCGCCCCTCTCTCTCTTTCTCTCTCTTTCCACTCTCTTCTTTCTCGCCGCGTTCCCCGCGGTACCGCCGGGTAACACCCGTGGTGTGTGTGTGTGTGTGTGTGTGTGTACGGGCAGCGGTCAAATCGCACGAAAGGAGTAAACGAGAGCCATAAATAAAGTCGGCAGTATTGTCCGCGCACACGGCGCCCGTCCGATACGATTTTCGGAGCGAAATAACCGCCGCCGCCGCCGCCGCCGCCGCCGCCGCCGCCGTCGCCGTCGCTGCCGGCCATTGACGTCTCGTCGACGTACCGATGGAAATTCACTCCGCGTATCCGCACGGTCTCCTTAAATATTGATGCCGGCTCGCGCGGCGGCCTCGATTACCCGCGCAGCTCGTTTCGTATGTACGCGCAACGTCGTGAACGCGATGATGTCTAAAACGACGATAATTTGACGACACACGGCAAACAACGCGCGGTGGGGCAACGCGCGTTCAACGGCCCGGCCGGCGCGATGGAAATTGCGTGTTTAACATCTCGAGGCGAGGAATAATAAAGTAACCTATCGCCGCAGCGGAATCAATCAGGCTTATTCAAATGACGAAATTATTTATGCAGCAAAACGACGTGGAATTATCCGACGCCCAGAGAGTATTGACGTCAAAATAGACCTTAGACCCCTCGTCGAGACACGTGAATGAAAGGCGTATACGAGTATCGAACTAATAATAATATATAGATATGCGGCCTCTAATGTCGCGGGCTCTAATTATTCCCCTAGGGCACCCAGCACTTCCGGTCCCGGGTATATAGCGCTCTACATGAATCGAACTGCGTATTTGCACACACGTTACAAGCGTTATTGTGCTTTCTAATGACGTCGACGATAATTTTCCTACGCGGACCCGCGGCGAGCGGACGGCGGCGGGGCCGAGCTATTAATAGATATACCCGCGCACGGTCATTCGGAGACACGCGGCGCCATTTGTTGCCACATTAACGCGCCACTTTCTACCTGGTATTCGCCTTAGCGCACTTATATACCAACGCGGTAACGCTCGCTTGTCCGGGTATATGCATACGGACTCCTTACTTCCCTCCGCGGCGCGAATGTGCTTGTATATACGCTTACGCTTGCAGTGCGTCTTCACGGGAACCCCGTGCGCGCAGGCACGCAACATCGCTTGCCATTTCACGGGAATGACGCGACATGATAAATGACGCCGTTCGACGCGGTACCGCGAAGTGCGCGCGCCCTGGCAGTGACGGCACCCGCGCATCCTTCCCAAGTCCTCCACGGCGAGAGAGATCGCCCACAGGCGCCCGCTCTCCTACACGCATAATTCGCCTAGGTAATCTTCGGCAAGCCCCCTAAGTCTTTTTATAGCCTGCCGACGCGGTATTGGTGAGGATCAAAGCCCGCCACGAGACGAGACGCCACACGGAGGAGGGCCCCCTGGAAGTACTTTATATGGTCGGATGTGCGCCGTGCCGTGCCCTTCCCGCGTTTGCGCTAAGATAGCGCATCCAGGCCGCGGAGGTTCTCAATCGTGGGCGCTCCTTGTGAATGGCTGGCTCACAAATGCGGTGAACGAGCAACGAATTGCTGTTGCCGTATATCATGACGAAATCGCATTCTATAAAATGCTACTATGAATGGGAATGACGGAGAACGATTTTCAGGGTTTTGAATTACGTTACAGACGCGCGAGTTAATAATTGATCGAACGAGCCACAATTGTTGATACAAAAAAATTAGGTAAACTTTTATGAATAATTTTCAGCATGTTTTTCCCGCGTCTTACACGTCTTTCCGTATAAGTCTTGAGAACACGAGGGCGCGCGCAACCTATACGAGAGATCCACGCTTCGGTATCTGATTTCTATTAATAAAATTCAACAAGATCGCTCTAATGGACCCCAAGAATGTCGTCGTCAGCGCGTTCACACGGCTCCGCGCGTCAAATCTCGGACGGGCGCTGGTGCGACTACGAAGATTTATCACCGGATAAGAAACGTCAAAAACGCGGAAAGGAGCGAGGAGGGAGAGAGGGAAAAAAAGAGAGGAGAGGAAGAGAAAAAAAAGACGGTGAAAAAAAAACACGTTGGGGCGCGGGGGCGAGGCGCGGGAGGCGGACGCGCGACAGCTGCGCGTCGTCGAAGGCAAGCCAGGGCGTTGATCCTTAATCCAGGTTGAGTGTGTATTCGAAGATTTCGTCGCGGGATCCTACGCAAACACCCGGGGTTTCTCTCTCTCTCTCTCTCTCTCTCTCTCTCGCCAGTGCGCGATCCTACGCGCCGCGGGGAGAAAGGTGGGTCCCGGCCAACACTGCCGGGATGATAAACTGTCGCGTTGAGTCGCCGGCGGGACAAACGGGGGCGGAGGAAGGGAGGGGGGAGGGAGGGCCATTATTGTCGTGAATGCTCGAGCTCTGCGACATCGACGTGTCGCCGTTGGTAGGCTAAAAAGGCTTTTCTCGGGGAGAAAAGTTCTCTCCTGCACAAGTCCTCGGCGCGGCCGAGGTTGCGACGCGCGTGAACGCCGCGTCGCGTCGAGGTCCGGGCCGCGACGCGACGGTGCAGATGCAAAACATGCGAACTCGCGACGCGGAAATAAGAAAAGGCGGAAACGCACCCCAACGAATTGCCTTTGATTTGTCCGAAATGCCAGTGCTCGAGAAATCGTCTCATTCCTTTTGCAGCATGCGTTCGATACGCAGCGGCGCGGCGGCCGCGCTATTTTTACATCTTAGTTCTATAAGAGAGAGAATACTCGGATGTGCTCCGCTTCTTCACAATTGCATAAAGTAATTGACAAAATATCTATAATTGTATGCGAAGACCCTTATTACCCCCCCCCCCCTTTCTCTCTCTCTCTCTCTCTGACTCGTACCGTATCCGAAATTTCGTGCAATTTCGCGGAAACGCGAACGGCAGCTATTGCGATCTGCCGCAGCTGTTGGCGCCAAGTATCCGGACCGTAAATATATACGCGTAGAATATCTAAGCCATCGCTTTGCCTGCGGGCAAGTTTAAGTAAACAAAGCAATGAGAGGCAACGACTACTTACTGTTTGTCTACTTGGCTTGCGCATATAAAGTGATGATTTAGATAGGCTACCGTGTAGACCGTCGTTGCCTACACGTAGATCCCCAGTCCGCCCAGTATAGACGCGAAGTTACCGTAGCAATTTGTATTCATTCATCGGCGGAACGGGGGCTTTAACTGCGTCGTCGGTTTTGCGTACCCGCGTCGTCGATCGGAGGCGCGTTCACACCGCGGACTGACAAGGGAAGCGCGGGATATCCGTGTCGCTGATACGCAAATTGCGACGGAATGCGTCGACCGGCGAGACCGGAGCGCATTGAAACGTGGGAGTATCCGGACCCCGGAATTTTCCATCGGTTTTTCTAAACAAAAATAAACGTCGCGGCCGCCGATCCCGTTCCCGCCACCGCCGCCGCCGCCGCCGCCGCCGCCGCTCGCCGAGCGAGCTGGGAGACGCGGGAGACGCGCAGAAAGAGAGAAACAGATCGTCGCGACAATGCCACCGGAAATTGACGTTTCCATTGCATAATGGCGGACTTCCGCTTCCCCGCTAGGAATGACTCCGTCCGGCTTGTCACTTTTGTAATGGCCTTTAAAAACCTGAATGGCGAGCTCTGGTCTGCACGTCGTACGAGTTAGGTGGAGCCACACACTCACCGTTGGTCGCACCCGTTCACAAGCGTGTGTATGTGTATGCGAGAGAAAGAGAGACAGAGAAACTTTAGGAGAAGAGAAGGAGGAGGTGTTCGCGATAATGGGATCGATCGATCCCACAGCGGGAAGATTTTGGACACGTCTTCTCGAAGTCGAAAATTCGCCGCGTTTTTTTTTTATTTCTGCGCGATTACGTCGTTATCCATTAAACGTCCTCCCGTGCCGTAATGAGACTTTGGAAAAGTAATATTCCACTCACTGGAAATTTCGTTCCCTTTTACGTTGATTTTCTTTTTACGGAAAGAAGAAGAAACGTTAAGACCGTTGATGCACAGAGATGGCTACAAACAAGGTAATCAAATAATATTTGTAGAAATATTATATTGGGTAATACATTGTATACATATCTTTGTAAATCGATAAACCGATGAAGCACAGCAGGGAACGAAGATTAAACGAAGGTGCACGAAACGCTCCGCTTCGTCCGTCTCATATTACAAAATCACTATTGCGCAATATTGTAAGAAAAGAGCGGCGTACGCAAAAGAGCGCCGCGCGTTAATTAACACAGCTGGTTACCTATACGTTTGACGAAACTACACGTTAATTTACACGGGCCCCCACGCGCCGATTCGGGATTGTATTGAAACGGAACGGAGAGAAATAATGAAGGGACAGCGCCACGGCGGTGTCTGTGGGGTCTCCGCGATTAATTAATAGTCCGCTACCAAGGCTCGTTAACCTTGTGACATCATTACGGCCGATTATTCGTGCGGTATTCGAGCCCGGAGTTTAATCGGTTAAACCCCGAGGAGAGACCCGCAGGGACTTGACAGGCGTTCGAGCGTCGGCGAACCGAACCTCGTTCGCGTGGGATTTAAGAAACGATCGATTCACTCGAACCAGGTCGATCGCGGCCGACGAGGGCGTAATGTGTCTAACGAAGTAAGTAACGACCCAAGTAAGAGTCGATGAAATTCGCGTTGGTTGCGTGTCGCTGCCGACGCGACACGCGCATCCGGATACGCCGCGCGCGTTCGCCGTTCGACCGAACCCGTCCACCGAACCGAGACCGCCGTTCGGCGTTGCACTTCCGCGTGGGTGACCGGTTCTGGCCGCGCGCGAGCGCAACTCTACTTTTGCTTTTTGGCGGAAACTTCGAGAGTTGTTCATGTATGGGTGCGCGTCGCCCCGAGGTCTCGTGGATTTCTTCGCCTCGGGTGCTGGCTCGGTATAAGACCGCGCCGCGTCGTTTCACCGAGACTCGGGGTGTGTGTTGCCGGTCTATTCAGAGCCGGCATGCCACACTAAAGTGACACACAAAGGCGACCGCGCCGAGCGTGGACTACCGGTCAGGTCATAATAAGGAAGTACGGACAATACGAGGAACGCTTACTTTTCGTCATATACCGCGCACGCCGGCGGTTCTCAATCGCGTGCGATCACACGACCGACGCACGGAGACGCCCAAAAGAGAGTTTTTATAGCAACGAGGTAGCGAAATGGAAATCGTTTTCGTGCGGCGGCGCTCGGAGCGACGTAACGCAACCGCAACAATGTGGCGTGTCAAGTCGTGGCGCGGGTATAGCATTCGTGGGACACGATATGTTGTTTACGCGTAATTACGGAAATTGCGAAAGAATGCGCTGGACCCCTCCCGAGCACCCCCCCTGCAGTGGCCGGCTTAAGTTTCTCTCTTTCTCTCTCTCTCTCTCTCTCTCTCTCTCTCTCTGCTCTAATGTGGGATTAAAGCGAAATAATAATGCCAAAGGGCTATCGGCGAAAGGGCTCACCGAGAGAGCACGCGATGGAAATACGAGAAACGATCGCCGAAAGTGGCGAGTTCCGGTGCCCCGGCGAACGGCGTGCGGCGCGCGTTCGAGAGAGGAAAGCGGAGCGGATCCGGGCGCCTCTCCGCGCGCAACTCTCCGATGGAACTCGATCCAAAAATAAATAAGAGTTCATCAGCGAGCGGACTAAGCTAAATGAGCTTCTGCGAAATCCTTCGGAAGGGCGCGCACGCAATCGTACGCCGCACGCGAAAAGTACGGACGTGTATATGTGCGAGTATGTGGGTATGTGTCTGTCTGTCTGTGTGTGTGTGTGTGTGTGTGTGTGTGTGTGTGTGTGTATGTGTGTGTATGTGGATATACGCGTGGATCCCGTGGTCTCTCGGGCGGTGGAAAAACGGTGTGGAATGCAGCACCACGAGACAGCGTAGGCGGTGGTTCTCCCTCGCGCGAGTCTCGTTTGTCGGAGTTCACTTCTGCTAAACCCCCCTCCCTCCCCCTCTTGGTTCGTAGGCCGTGCGAGGGTGATACTAGAGCGCGAAAACCGATACCGGTCCGATCGGAATTTATAATCGGGAATCGTTACTCCTAGGCTTTTCCGGCGAACCCACGCACGCGAAACACAAGCCGCAACCATTTTTAGACTAATGACGCAAACTAAGGCGTTTATTAGTGATTCGAGCATTTCTAAATTTATAACTCGCTCTCTCTTGAAAAAAATAGAATGTATTAAATTTATGCGCGTTCAAAATTTTTATCTTTTTTCCAAATCCTGGGCAATCTAAAAAAAAAACTTAAAAAATAGAAGTTTATTAGAAGTTTATACCTAATAAAATATTTTCATTAAAAGTTTATACCTAATAAAATATTTGCATAATTTGTAAGAATGTTTAAGCTGCGTGTCTTGCCGCACTTTATGAATTAACCGCTGTAGGAAACAGAAATCAGTCCGAAAGATCAATGTAATTTTTACTTTTATAGCTGGGGTTTTAAATCTCTTTTCGTGCGGGCAAGAGGTTGCAAGAACTCCGAAATGTATCCAAACCATCACGGCGGGATTATTTGCAAGAATTTTTTGTTTGCAGCAACGAGAACTCGCGGGTATAAAAGTCGCGATACCTTCGCACACTCGCGTTCGAGCTCCTCGGGGCCAGCAACCGCCATAATTACTTAACAGACGAGAGTTCGTTTCGAGAGGCAACTGGTTGTGAATGGAGCTTTATGCGAGCCTCGAACGCAAACGCCGTGTGTGGTGCGACGCATTCCTGTCCGCATTCTCTCCCGTCGTCTTCTCTTTCTCTCCTCTTCCTCCGCCTTTCTCTCTTGATTCGGACATAACCGACGGCCCAATCTCTTTTCTTTCAGAGAAAGGGAGAGATAGAGGGGCGAGAGAGAGAGAGAGAGAGAGAGAGAGAGAGAACGAGAGATGGAGGGCCCCAGTCTCCAAAGGCGTTTTTGTTCATCTCTTTCGATTCCTGGAACAAGCTGGTTCGCACCGGACCCCACGGGGCCCGGGCAATGTTTCAATTAGAGACTCGAGAGAAAGAGAGAGAAAGAGGAGGTGGAGAGGGAGAGGGGGAGAGAGTGAGAGGGAGGAAGAGAGGAGATTCTTTCGGTGAAACAGGCCCTTAAAGGGAGCTCAAGCCTTTAACCGTCGGCGTTAGACGGTTGGCCCGCCCAGTTAGGATTAAAGGGCTTTGACGAATTAAGAGGTTCGGGGCTCGAGAGATGTGACTTTTAAAATACGCTTCTATAATCGTTCCACAAGGATTGAGCGCGTTGAAAGATGTTATGCTTCATTGCTGTCGTAAGTTAAGTCAATTAAAAACTCGGCAGAGGAAATCGTATAGCAATATTAAATGCTTCTCTTTACCACGAATCCTGACTGCACTCTGCAAAGTCTCCGCGGCGTTACTTTCGATTTTATCGGCGTCACGTCGGACAGGAAGTCCCAATTCGCAGTCCCGATATTACGATTACTCGATAATTTCATTCATCCCCGCGAGAAAGATGCGAATCTCCCACATCTGGATGGCGTCGTCCCGCTTCCGGCTCTCGGAATTTTTTCCCTCGTACACAAACGCGAGATCGTATAACCGCGAGGAGGGGTGGGGGGAGGGGTATTCTTGACTGCGACCGCGGGGATTTGCGTTGCTCCACTTCATCCGAAGCTGTTTGCGCATTTGCCAATGTCGCGGGTACACAAAGGTGTCGAGTGGCCTATACGGGAACTGCGAGATCAAAGCTCGTTACGATGGAAGCCAAACGGTGGCATCCGGAGGGAGATGCAGACAAGGAGGGAGTGTACAGCCGGCTACAAGCAGGGGTTTACAGGGAGATTGCACTTCGGGCACGGGTATAGGAAGGCATGTAGCCCCCGTTGCGGTGAACAATTCTCTGGCAAACCTGTACAGGTGCTTCAGTGCAACGACGATACGTTTGAGACGAGAAATGTATCCCTCGTCTATTTACGTGCATTCTGATATTACATTTACCACTGGAGGAGGTTCTTGGCGGTCTCTTTGTAAAGAGTAATATTTAAATGGCATAAACAAATATGCGGGACTGGTGTTAGTTAGATTGATCTAACAAATAAACCAATAGACAATATGATTTCAATAAAAATATATACATTTCTTTAATTATGTAATTTAATTATTTAAGATTATTATATATTTAAAAGCAACAAATAGAGTTTAAATGTTATGACCTGTGTAATTTTTGATTTATTTAGTTTGAAAAAACTATTGAGATATACGCTACGATATATAATTGTTTTTATAATTAATACAAAAGCAATTTCTGAAATTTCGTAATTTTTAACGCACATAACACTTACATACTGTACCGTATACAATATACGTAAAATATGTTTTTAATACACGTGAAATATGTTTCTGATAAAAGCTTATTCCTTTCCCGTGCGAATTTCTGCGAAATTGTGCGTCGTTGCTTCTCATTGTACCTTATTCCTACGCCACATTCTGACATTTCGCTACCGCATAACGGACGGAAGTCGGATAAAGATGAGACGGGGGAGGAGTGTTAGCGCGCGCGGCGCGTGTGTGCGAGGTAACTTTGGGGATTCGAGTTTCCACGGTCCGGCACTGACGGAGAGATGGATGGGCCCCTTTCCCGTTGGATTACCAACACGGTCCCCGAGCTCTTTCCATTAACGTCCAGGCTCCGTGTCGTGCCGCGTCGCGACCCACCATCTCCGGCCGGAGGGGCAAGCGACGGGGGAGGGAAGAGAGTTTCGTGCGGGAAAATAAGGAGCGAAGCAAAAAAAAAAAGAGAGCATTTCGTGATCCCCGGGAGCTAAGAGCGAGGCGAGGGTGGCGGCCGTTGGCGCGCGTATTCGTCGATTCAATTCAGATCGAAATCGCGGAACGTTGATACAGAGACCGGCTGGTCGGTCGACCGTATACGCCTAGCTGCATCACGGTGAATGGCCCATTATTTCCTCGAGAACCGGAGGGGTCTTTCGGGCTTAGGACAAGATGGACGATAGTGGGATGATCCGAGAGCCAAAGGCGGACCGCGGGTCGGGCCGATGACGCCGGCACGATAACGATCTTGTTGTCATACCGGCCCGCTAACGCGACGTGACCGAGTTTCACGACCCGGCAGTGGGTGTGAAGCCCTCGGTGCCTCGGGAATGCTGGCGCATCCTCCGACGCGTTACGGAAAACGTTCCCTAAAGCTATACTCTAAAGGGCCTAAAGCTAATCACTTCGTGCAAGAAATCGCAAGTCAGTTTACGATTTTGTATGTCCCTGTCTCTCAATCTTTATATTATACCTATTATATCTTTATATTACATGTATCATATTCATATATTGTCTTAAAAATATTTTTGTTTTTCTTTAGATACACGGAAAGAACAATTTTGCTGGATCCAGATCTGAAAATAATTTTTGTTCAATAATCAAAATAATTTTGTGCGAAAGTCAAAATGATTGCTAGAATATCAAAACGTTTTTACAGCAATGCTTATCAGTTTCAACATACCAACAAACTATTTTGATAATTCAACAAACAATTATTTTCACACGGAAAAAACAATTTTGGTGAATTCAGATCTGAAAATAATTTTTGTTCAATAGTCAAAATTATTTTGTGCGAAGGTCAAAATGATTACTAAAATATCAAAACGTTTTATAGCAACACTTATCAGTTTTAACATTCCAACAAATTATTTTGATGATTTAATAAAAAATTATTTTCAGATCTGTTTTTAGCAAAATTTTTAAGTTTTCAACATTACATCTTTCAACAAAATCATTTTTTCCGTGCAGATCTGTTTTTAGCAAAATTTTTAGACCTTTCAACAAAATCATTCTTTCCGTGTATACATATACAATATATGTGTACAGCGTATCTGCAAAGTGCGCGTGTTATTAAAGACCACTATCTCGACACTTGCGACGCGCGTTTGTGTCCGGCGGAAAGACGATCGCCGACATTCAGAAAGCGATCAGCACGCGCGTCGCTGCAAAGAAACCTCCCATCTCGTCTCGCACCGTTTTCCATTTCGTGTCTGGTAGCAGGCAGGGGGAAACGGAGGGGGCAGAGAGACGCGGGCCGTATTGCGCGTTCCATTGAATGAAGACCACAATGCAGCCCCGGAGTTTCCAGACATTCGGCTGGGCAAGCGGATGGAGATGGACGTCGATAAGTCGAGGGGGATTCGAGAAGAAATCCCGATTCGAGACTGCGATACCCTCGACGATCGGCGAACGGCCACGTTTTATTCCCAGAGATAGCGTCGCCTCATGGGACCTTGAGGTGCCTCGAGGTTATCTGAGAGCGAAGAAATTTGTCAAAATCCCGTGGAGAGCGTGCGAGAATCGCGTCGTCGACGGCGATACGATCGACGGCCGCGCGGAGATGGATTCTGTTTCATTAATTACGGACGTTTTTGATAAATCGGTATTTTTCATGGTGCCTCTAAACGAGACGTAGCCCATTCATAATTTGGCTAATTCGATTCGGAATCTCTCGGGGAAATGAGCCTCAGGAAAGTTTTAATATAGAGAATCACGAGTATTAGTAGAGAGAAATGAACAATCATTCCAAATTTACTTAATTAGTACTAATTTCCTTTTAACACAAGAAAATAATTCCCATAAATTTCCAGAATTGTTAAAAAAAAAGTAGCACTTTTGTATTTATCTTCTTTTTACTTGGTATTTCGTTATTTTTTATTTCAAATGTATTTTTTTGTAATTGTTTCTTATAGCATTATATATCTATTAAAAGTGACAGTCTCAGCTGAGCAGGTTTAAGTAGGTTTATTCACAAAGGGAAATAAAATTTCACACAGACTCGCTGTCATTTAATATTAATCATTTCCATTTTTCACAAGAGAAACGCCAGACACAAGTTGCAGATAATACAAATAAAGCTTCTGAGCAATGTAACACAATGCCACGTGGCAGAATGTGTTTCATATTACAGACTCGTGATACTTAACGGTGCAATCCTCAATTAGCTTCAATTCGCACGAGAGTTTCAAAATACTAGAAACTTTTGAGAGGTACTCCTCGTATACTGATTCTGGCTATGATATTAACTGCTTTTATTTCTTCAATTTCAAAAAGAAATGATCTCTGTCGCAATCGATGCGCAAATATATCCTAAAAATTCCTCTTAAAATCTTCATCGGTCGTTCAACCTTAGTTTATTGCGTATCACTGATGAGAAGTTAACGTATGAAATTAATGAACTGAGTTAGACGCGCGCGGATTTAGGGTATTTTCGATTAGCGGTTTAGCTCCCTCCCCTCCTCCTCCCTCGTGGCCCCCGTAGAATTTCTCATCGCGAGTATCTACCTATATATACCTATATACGGATGTTTGACGGGATTCGCAACGCGTCATTATCCTCTAAGTAGTTTAACGGTACGGATCAGATATACGAAACGCCGGGGATAACATTTCGAAACATCAAACGCTAGTCGCGCAATAACCGCGAATGACGCGGCGTTACTATAATGAATGTCGGGATAGGCGAAATTGTTCGCGTATAATAACAACAATTAGATGCGTTACGGGCTCGTTACATGCCGGTAAAGGAGATTAAACTAAATCGGCGGGGTCCTCTCGACGGAGCGAGAGAGAAAGGAGAGAGACAGACAAGGGAAGAAGGAGAGGTGAGGCAGGCAACGGAGTCGAAGTTGTTCGCAGTGTTCGCGCAACACAAGAGGCATCACACGCCGCCGCTCGTTACCTAAGCACTAACAAATGGTTGCTTCCTTCCTTCGGCTCAAGGCTGTTCCAGGTCGGCGCTGCCCGCGTGTTTAACACGGTGCGAAAGAGCAACGCGCGCGCCGTTCTTCCTTCGTTTACACGGCTTTCGTTCTTCTTTAGGGACAATGGCCATTCAGAGGCATGGAAAGTCGCGCCGCCGCCGCGCCGCGCCGCGCTGGTCACGGCAGGACGAGCCGCGGCGTAAATATTTTTCAACATTCCTCCGCGAACGCTTTCTAAAGCTTTCATGCCGCTGGCGGACCGTGAAAAACTTCCCCGAGGAAAAAAACGGCGCCTGACCCGTGTGGACTGACGTTTGTCATTTGATTTAATAGTTGGGGAAATACTTTTCTACGGGCAATAGATCGAAGTTTGTTTAACATTGAAAGTTGTACTGCTTCTAGCACACAAAATTCATAGTATTTAAATAGATTATAAAAATACATTTAAATCCCCACAATAAAAAAAAATCACGTGTCTTTGTGTGGGTGATTAGGCAGAATAAAATTGTCCTCAAAAGAAAAGGAGTTTGTCATTCGATTTAATAGTTAGGAAACTTTTCTACGGAATATATTTCTACTTTTCTATTTCGGATAATAGATCTAAGTTGTTTAACATTGAAAGTTGTACTGCCTCCATCACACAAAAAATTCAAATATTTAAATAGATTCTAAAAATACATTTAAAGCCTCAGAATAAAAAAAAATCAGATGTCTCTGTGTGGATGATTAGGCGGAATAAAATTTTCCTCAAAAGGAAAAGGAAACTTACATTACAGAGAGTCTCGTAGAAAGTATGTGGGTCTTGATGTATTATGTATAGCCGGCCGGTATAGAGCGGCGATAATGGATCGCCAATGTCGTAGCGTTCAATCCTTCATGGTAAAACGAAAAATGATTTCCCTCGCGTGACAAGGAGTTCCTGTCGACGCGCCGACGACGGGAGATCCGGAGGTCCGCGCGCGAGTGACACTAAAAAATTAAACACGCTCTCCCCCGAGGCGGACGTAACAAATTAAAAATGATAACGCGATGAAAGAAAAATTCGAATGGCGCGCGCGCGCGATTCTCTTTTACGAAGTCTAATACACGCACACAAAGGGAAGCGAACAAATAAAATCCTTCCGGGCTTACTCCAGTGTGTATATGCGCGTTAACGATTTGTCGGCACGCACGTCGTTAAACTTGATTGATTCTCTTATCTGGCTCTATTAATATTTATACGCTGTCGTTTACGCGCTCACGGGACCTTGGTTGGGCGCTTGGGGTTTCCTTATTTTCTAAAAATACAACATTTCCGGCAGGTAACTCGTAATTATATATACGTAAAAGGCGGTCGCGATCGCACAATGCGATGTTTCGATCTTTTTTTTTCTCTCACTGTTCCCTTTTTATAAACAGAAGTCTCACTCGCGTTTCGTTTGTACGTATATAGCCGTAATCTACGTGTCGCGCGTGCAATCAGATCTCTGTCATCGGGTAGTCGGGTGGCGTTTTATCGGCGCCGATCTATATCCGACATTCGTATCGCGCGACGGACAACGCGAAGCACATACACGTGTATATATATATATATATATATATATATATATATATATAGTACGTAGCCAGACCTTCGGGGATTTCGTTATGGCGCGAAATGTAGAACGCGAAGCGCAGTTTTTTTTTCAGAGGAGTTTTACGCACAGTCCGGAATCGATAAACGATACTAGTAACCTTCGACATATCGGGCCGCACACGAAAAGGTGACACACACACACGACAATATTTTATTTGTTTAGCCTGTCGATATTCAACCTCGCGCCAGCAAGATAAACCGTCTGGCATAAGGGGCCTTCGGAATATCATTATGGCGCAAAAATCGTGAGGCAAGAAAAGCTCCTTTTTTTTTACTGGTCTCGTCTCATAAAATCTTAACGCGCGGGACAATCGTTACGCGCGTAAGCGCTATTTAAAACGGCGATTTTATCGCGGATGTCTCTCTAAAGGAAACCACGACTCGCTTTTATATATACATATATATATATATATTTCGCGAAATCTATACATAGATTTTATGCACGCTGCGCTAAAAGGCAGGAGCAGTTGCGCGAAAATAGAATAGAATAGACTAGAATAACGCTTGTATTATTAGAGCCATAGAGGCGAAACAGTTTTGCAAGAGCGCATACGTGCGCGAATTTAAATCACTGTATAATGTATAAATGACACACACGTTGCACGTGCACAGTCTGAAATTCAAGCATAAACAGGAATGGGGCAATTTCTTAGGAAACTAATAGACTAGATTTCGTAAGAAACTAAAGCAAAATTAACCTTTTGACGTCAAACTTCCCATCGAGATACAAGAAGTTAAATCAATAGATCGTTTTAGTTTTTTCATTCGCGAGAGAGGAAGAGATTCCCGGAAATATCTTACGCATGATGTGCGCAATGTTCGAGTATATTCTGCGCTTCGTATTTAACTGGAAAAAAAAAGAGTCGGGAGACTACATGAAAGACGCGGGGTATGAACGGAATGCGAGGTGAACGGTCCCGGACTGTCTAACGAGCCGGAAACCGGACGTGCCGCGTAAGAATCGCACAGGAATCGCGTTCACCGGACGGTCCCGAACTTGTCGAAGCGGTTCGACTTCCGTTCCAGCGTTAAGAGCGAGACGTTTGATTCCGTTTACTTCTTTTCCCCTTACCTCTCTCTCTCTCTTTCTCTCTATGTTCTCTTTCGCTTTACCTTGCGTTCCTCCGTCGTTCTTTCTTTCATCGACGGAAACCGGAAGTCCGTGTATACGCATTCGCGATTAGCGCAGGCTTGCGTAAACAGCGATTAATGTTCGCCTGATAAACCTACTTTTCTTGCAAAATAAACGGCAGCTACGTAAATCGAGTTGAATAAGTTGAAATTAAACTTGAATAAAAATAAAAAGCTTAATATTCTCTCTCTCTCTCTCTCTCTCTCTCTCTCTCTCTCTCTCTCTCTCTCTCTTGGACTTTGAAATATTAATAAAACGCGAATTATAAAACGAAAATGATATTCGTACACGGATAAACTTTTAGCGTAAATACAGAAAACTGGGGAAAAATGTAAAAAAATTCCACCAAGAGGTTTCTCCCTCTCTCGTGGGCGTCGCGAAAAAAATTAAATGTCGTGAAAAAAATGAAAGGACATCTATTCGCCTTATCGCGCGTCCCGGCTATAATATAATCGCCGTCCGGGAATAATGCGCCGCTTCAGGATGCAACTGCGCGTCCAGGGTGTTACATGCATTGTGCGGCCGGTTGAAATCGCGGATGCCATCTCGGCACGTATACCTACATATACTTTCTAATTCTGTTGCGCGCGCGCGCGCGCGCAAGAAAGACAGAAAGAGAGGCCTTCTCGAGAAGGCGCTCGCGAAGAGAGGAAACAAATTGCCTCATTATGTAAGTCGTTAAAGCTTCCTATATTAAAATGCATTGGATCGGTCGCATCGGCCGCGTTCCCGTGTCTCATGCGCGCTCGCGTACTCGCGCGGCGAAGCACGCGCGAGTCCGTGCCGCGCCGCGTACAAGCGGTCATCTACATGCGTGAAACGTGGTCGCCGCGGTGTAACGGAGAGAAAAACGCACGAGGACGAAGGGGAGAGAAAGAGAGAAAGGGTAAAAGAGAGCGCGCGCGCGAGTCGAGAGGATGCGTTCGCACGGCCGGAAGTTGTACGAATTTGTACATCCTGCGCGCGTATCGCGCGCGCGGCCCCGAACAGCAACACGCTGCTGCCTGCGAAGTAGCAGTAACATTTTTTTTTCCTGGAACAACATTACGGCCGTGCATTCATGGCTACATCGTTTCGCTAACTGGTGACCATTTGTATGCGCGCTACACTGCGAGAGGCCGGTCGGAAAGCCCCAAACAATTTCAACGTAACGACGGCTGGAAAGTTCCTGGATCGGTGCGCGCGCGTTAACGTCGTCGTTAGATCGTGACGCGGGGGTCTATTTTTACAGGAGTGATTTGCCAATGGGTATCGTGTAAAAGCCGGCGCGCGGCGCGGCGCGGTGCAGGCGACCGTCATGTAATTTACGTCACACCGCGGTCATATCCGCGGTGCTAAAATACAAAATCTACGGGTACTAATACTCGAAATTTTTACAACTTCTTCGTGACCGCTCCGCGCATGCCGCGATAACAGAGCAGCACAATTTCTCCCGCATTACTTGCGGGATATCGCGAGTATTAAACGTCGCGTCGGTGACGTTTGTTCGTGAAAAATGAGCAAAACAATTCGATATCGTGTACAAAGATATCGAAAATGTCGCGCGCGCGATATATTTTAATGCGCGCAAAGAATGACGACGTGTATAACACGGGCGCAACGTAAAATTACAACCATCGCGCGTTATAGATCATTTCAATTGAACACACGTATACAGTCCTACATAGAGTCGCTGGAAATGTTTTCGCTTCGACGGGGGGAGTCCGATTCGAAACAATCGCATTGCAGAGGGACCCTCCACGCGCGACCTCGCTCTCCGCCTCGATTTCATAAGTGCAATGCGGATAACGATGTTATTATTCCACCCCGTTTCTTATCGAGTAGGTCATCATCATCATCGACATCGTTCTCTTTCTCTCTTTCTCTCTATCTCTCTCCCTCCCTCCCTCCCTCTGCGCATTCGTACGCTCCATTCATGTCACTCTCCTGTTACTCTCCGTCTCGTTTTCACCCTCGTCGCGCTGATATTACGCACCGGGGAATTTCAACGGCTTCCTTCAATTTCCATTGAATCGAATTTCTTTCGCGGGCAACACCGCGAACCTGCATGCGCGTGTGTGTACGCGCGAGAGAGGACGGCCGAGTACGACGGAACGCAATTCCTATTACTTCGCCGTGCTATATACGTGTAACGTACCCGAGAGGTATACCGTGTGTTTACCGATCGCAGTTGTTTCAATTATCGTTCCCGTTCCTTGGCCTCGCGATGACGGCATCTCTCTGCCTCGGTCCGCGCGCCAGGATGGAATGCGAGAGAGATTCTTTACCGCGCGCGGCGTACCACGCGTGCTAATGAAATACGATGTAAACAGGCGCGCGATGCAACAATTGCGTCTCGATCTACCGTTATGAATGCTCATCGAGATGAATAGCGTGGCGGCCGTATGAAATTTCTCACAACCGCTAGTTAAAATTTCAATGAGCGGCTCTCTCTCGAGGCGGCTCTCTGTTTTCTTTCTCTCTCTCTCTCTCTCTTTCTCTCTCCTTGAGGGGAATTTTACGCATCGGCAGCCGTCGTCGTAGCGTCGCTCGCAACATTTCAATTTTCAAATCGCCTCTCGGCGATTGATTAAGCCGCCGAGTGAGAATGCTCCGTTAGAATTATAAGCGACGAGATTTCCTTCAAATTGACGCACGGCGGCACGGAATGACGGTACACAGCGTGAGTATCGGGCATTAAAGTTCTCGGTAATCGTGATAATCCACGAGAAGATTGAAAGCCCCGACGTTGAAGACGTGACGAGGACGACGATTTATCTTGGTGGCGGGCGCAATAGCGTTTTCTTTCCTGCCGCAAACTAATCCGACGAACGCGCGAGAACGCCGCGCCGGCCGTCTTATGCAAGTCGTCCGCCGCTCGCGTTACCGCGCCGATCAGGCGACGACTTACACCTTGACCCGCTTCCAGGCGGACTTAAACCAGACACCCGGTAGATACGTGCGTCACGAGCTTAAGCCCAATGAGCGTTTTGCACTTTCACGAAAGAGAGAGAGAGAGAGAGAGAGAGAGATCGTTTCGCAACAGTGACATTTCCGTTGGACCAAACAAATACCAATTAAACGTTTTGCTTACGGGACACATGCAGCGCGACTGTCGGCAAAACCGCCGGCGGTCCCCGATGTCGTTTTCGATTAGATTTATAGCGTGGCTTACAATTAGTCTTCGAGACATTCGTAGAATTTCGGAGATTATCCACCGACCGAACGACGATGTTTAATTGGCGGCGCATAATAAGACACGCGTGCGCAAAAGCGCGCGACAAGGGCGAATTATTCGAAAATATATTAAACGTTAAATTATCGTCAATTTGTCGTGGCTTTTAACACGGGATACAGCGAAACAGATAAAAACGTAATATTTATGGCGCAACTTTAAAATCGCGCGGAATTACCGCCGCGCAATTAACATTACGACTAGTTAACAATATTGCAGGATGAAATATGAACGGAAAGAAAAATCGTGGAGGAAACTACAAAAAAAAAATTACGTGAAACGTGGAGCTGTTACTGCCAATGTCTCGCTTCATTCTTCTTTTTCTCGTCTCCGGGAGAGAAGGAAAAAAAACGATCGGTCCCGTACGATCAAGGGGGGAAGGGAGGGGGGGGGCGCGATTCAA
>NW_012027177.1:583311-585173 GCF_000956235.1 Wasmannia auropunctata
ACGTCGTCGTCCTCGTCGTTGCCGTCGTATACGCACGCCGCCCCTTCGGCCCCTCGCCGCGTGCGAAGCGTAAAAGGCACGATCTCGCGCGACAAAAACCCGCGTCTCGTTTCGTTTTGTCTTCCTCTCCTCTCCTCTTCTCTTCGCCCCGTTCCGTCCCGCCCGTCCTCGCGTCCCCATCCCGTCGTGTCGCGTGTCGTCTCGGCTCGTGCCGGCGACGCGATAGAAATAGTTACCGACGACGTCCGTAAAACGATTTAAGTGCTATTCTCATCGCCTCTTCCTCTTCTCTTCCTCGATCCGACGTTCCTTCCGTTGCTGCAATCGCATCTGCGCCGCGACGACGACGACGACGACAACGACGACGACAACGACGACGACGACGACGACGACGATGACGCGAGGACGACGACGGCATTCACGACGCCGTCCACCGCGATAGTTTTATTCGCGAACGCGGCTCGAATATCACAGAGAGTTACCTCTCTCTTGTCATCTCCTGTCTCTCCGCACGGGGCACGCTATACCGTTACACGTGAATCTACGCATTATCTTTCCAGCCGGGGCTTTCCACTGTTATTCTCGTGCCTTATAATGCCGCAGTTTCCGGCGAAACAAGTACTTTCTGTAATGTTTGAATGGATACGGCAAAATGTAGTTGCAGATAAGCAGAGGAATTTAGTACTCCAGAGAAATATAGTACTCTAACGTTCGCATAAAATATTAGGCAGCGTAAAAAGATACGTGGAAATAATTAATATCCGCGACGTGTGGAAAGAAAAACCGACTGACAGGGAGAATTTTTAAGGCGTAAATATTAATAATAAGCGTTTGAAATGAATATTCAATAAATGCCTTTCGATATATGTATATATATACACATATATAAAAAAGTGCAACGTAAAGATAAGGTTACGAATGCCCGTGTAATATTACCTCTTAACGGTTCGAGGGTATAATAAATCATTATTCCATTTTCCGTCATTTTCTGTCGATTATCGACTATCCGGTAAAATAAAGTATAGCGGCGACGGCGGAAAATGATCGCTCTGGATTTTAACGATCGCTTCCCGCTTTCTTCGTGAGGCCGCGCCGCGCTGGCAGCCTTGTTTTACCGGAACGAGATAGGATAATTACCTCCCGATGATTGGAAAATTATTCATTCGCCGCGCTGTATGATGCTCGGTCGTGAGCAGAGGCCGACTACTCTTGGCGCCACGACGCGGTCGTTATTACTCTCCAGCGGTAACGGCCAATAACGGCAGCGCCGTGGCGCCGAGCCGTTGACGTTATTCCGCGCGGCTCGTCGCAGGGTGTTCAGGGAACGGGAATGGTTCAGGGAACGGTCCTCGATACGCGGCGGCGGTTCGTTAATCACGTCGGAAAAGATCGTAATCCGGGAGCTTGGTGGCCCCCGCGACGAGCGAGAAGGGAACACCCACGGTCTCCCCCTCCCCCCCCCTCCCACACTCTGGTCGGAAACGTCGGCGATTTTACTAATTTTCAGTGGCTGACGCAAACGAATCGGAAATCAGTGTGCTCCCGCTAATTGCGCCGGGATTTACGCCCGCCGATAAAAAAGGCCGAACGATAACGAGCGGAACGCGCGCACGCGTCCCGTCCCGTCCCGCCGCGTCGTGCATTCTATTACGTACGACACGTATAGACAGTTGGCATAATATCTGTGTATAGCCCGGACGGACGGCGCTCTCCCACCCCGCGGCCGACATTTCTTTTCCATTCAGCGCCACGTGGTACCGTTTTCACGGATGGCTCCCCCCCGAAATTTGCATTTATCGCGTGTCACGGAAGTCACGCATCGTTAATACGTGTGTGTGTGTGTGTGTGTGTGTGTGTGTATG
>NW_012027177.1:585193-605589 GCF_000956235.1 Wasmannia auropunctata
TATATATATATATATATATATATATATATACGCACTTGTCGTGCGCTTTTTCTCCGTTCTTCTCTTTCTGTCCCCCACACGGCCTCGCGCCACCGCGCCTCGCCGCGCCGCCCGCGGCCGGTGCTCCCACGGCACACTCGCGATAAGGGCCCCCTTTCCCCCCCCCCACCCCCTTCTCGGTATATTTATTATCAGCGGGAAGGACCGTCGAGGCGAATCGTCGACCGAAAGGGCGAAGCGTCGACATAAATCTAGCGGCACGCGAGAAAAAAAAAGGAAAGAGAAAGAGCGGAAGAGGGAAAGGGAGAGGAAAGGAAGAGGAGGATACTCTTTCTTTCTTGAGGAAGAGAGGGCCACCCACCTATACCTCTCTCGACGAGCACGCGAAGTCATTTATTTTTCGCGGTTACTCCCCCGCGCGCCTGCACCCTCCCGCAATCCCTTACGTCACCTTCCCGTACGCCGCGCCCGGCCCGGATAAACCCGACGACGGTCTACTGCAGAAGCAGGACGCGGTTAATCCCGCCATAACAAATAAATTATCCGGGGACCGGGAGTAAATCCGGGGCGGACGTTATCGCGGCCCTGCATATGTATCGTTCGAAAATTGCTGCGCCGCTAAGTTTTCCGGTCACGACGCCCGCGGGTGATGACGTGACTTCGACTTCGCTTCGGTTAATTACGGTTGCCGTTCCCGGCATTTCTTATGCAGATGCGCGCGCGTAAGATTCGGTCGAGCGGACCCGCGCGATTAGCGCGGCTCATCTCTAATGGGATCGTGAATCGTTTGAATCAGTAGAACCGATCATCAAACGTCAATAAAGAGATGCCCCCCTTTCGTTAGTTCTCCGCTGCACGATGTTGGACTCGATTATTCACTATTCAGACTGATTTTGAAGGAATAGCTTCACGTTTCACTTAAAAATACAAAAAAAAAGTTAAAAAGACGCAAAATGGTACGGCAACTCCAGTTGAATTGCTGTATTTTTATTATTATTGGTCTTAATATGAGATCATTTCTCATTCGTGCGAGCACAAATTTTAGGTGTCTTGATTATAAGATTAAAATTTAGCTGTATTAAAAATCTGAAGTATAGATTATTAATAATGAGACGACGCAATAAACGATAAGTACTGAAGCATCATGAACAATACTGCAAAAAATTTTGATATTTTACCCGGAAAGAACGATTTTGCTGAGATTTAAAAATTTTACTGGATACAGATCTGAAAATAATTCTTGTTGGACCATCCAAATAATTTTGTTGGAAAATTAAAAATGACAAGCATTTTTAACTTTCCAACAAAATTAATTTGATATTCTAGCAATCGGTTTGACTTTCCAACAAAAATATTTTAATTATATATAACAAAATTATCTTCAGATCCAGCTAAGTTTTAGATTTAGACATTTCAGCAAAATCTCGTATACTTTTCGTGCAGGCGACTGCTCGAGCGTGTCAGGATTAAAGTTTCATCTATGATCGCAGGGCGAAACGAGAAATAAAACTGACGCCTTCGCCATTATTCTCAGTACTGAGCTATCTCTTGCTAACGTCATCACCGAATTAAGCTCTGATTTCAGGAGGTGTCGTGGCGCCAGAGAGCCAGATACAGGCGGTCAAAGGCAGATAGTGCCAGGACGTGCTAGGCAGAGCTAAGCGCCGCCGCCGCCGCGATGTACCGGGTCCGCCGCGAGACGAGCTAATAAATTAAGTGTTTGAGTGGCGATCCTAATGATGAAATCACGAGAAACATAACAACATCCTCCGCGAGGGAAGGGGGGCGCGGGTCTCGCCTTCTCGGACCTGTAAGTGACAATGATTTGCCTCGTGACTCGTTTCTTCGCGCCCGGCGCGCGCCTTCTCCACGAGCCACGTGATCGTCTTGTCTTCATCGAAATAAATTGTGACAAGTGAACACGCCGGAATTTTCTATAGCGAACACCGAATCGCCCCGCGGACAAACCGAGTCCGATTCAGCGATGAGTCCGGCGCACGCGATTTAACCGTGACGTATTTCATTTGCGGGTTTTTCTTCTTATTAAATTTTATTTCGTCGCGCGATCGATCTGGCGGAGGTATTAGCGCACGAAGTTCTGATTTGCGATTATGATATACGTGTATAATATATTCCACACGCTATTGTACACAACCATGCGTAAACGATAATAATGCGCGCTACACATAAATCGCTTTTATATATGTAATAAATTCAGGCAACGCGTAGTCGTCTTTTTTTAAAAAATGCGATTACGCTTTCTCTTCCACTCCCTTGCCTATCTTCTTTGCCCCCCCTTTAAATCAAACTGCTATTCGAGGAAACAAAGATCTATATATTTCTAATTATTCCCTGTGCGTTAAGGTTCGCCGTCGTACACCAGGCTTAATAAATCATTCTTCCGAGAATACGGAAAGAAGCCCTCTCGATAGTCGAATAAATATGCGCTTAACAGAGCCGGAACGATCGGGACGCGGGGGCGATTCATCTTGCGTCACGATCTCGAGCTGATTGTCTGCGAGCATCCTTGCGTTCGAAAGTTCATCGATCGCGGTATTCCTGCACCTTATACTAGCCGAGCAGCGCGCGGTATACAATGTGTTGTTGCGGCACGGGGAAGCGCTCGCGTTTCAGCTGAAATTAGCGAGGCGTGCTGTGTGGGACGTCTTTCTGATCTTTGATATCCCGACTCGCGTTCTCCATTCGGCGATGCAGGCCCGCCGCGCCGCGCTCTCGCGCGCATGAACGGGCCCGCCGTTCCGTCTTCTCGCGCGAAAGTCACAACTGCAGACTTAGAGGGAAACCGGCATTTCGATATCGATATAAGCGAGGGGGATTTTTATCCAACGCGGCAATGGCACGTCTTGCATTACGTATACGTCTTGCCAAAGCGAGCCTTACCCAACTCTCGGTTTCGTCCCTCTCTCGCGATCAAATCTAAATTCCGTCAGTCTCAACCGCGCACACCTGGCACTGTAATATGTAATTTGCTCTTCTTGCACATACTTTCATTTTGTACACGTTACACGTAAATACACAAGTTTGTTCGTTTTCCATTAAATACCTACTTACTTACGCACATGCAAATGAGTATTATATTAAGAGTTAGACGTCAATTATGATTAACGTCCAACGACAATCAGATCCTCAAAACGCTGGTTCTTAAAAAAAATCATCAAAACGGGAGATTTATCGGCGAATCTATAAAGATGTGAAAATAATTCATTCGTTAATTCGCTAAAAGATAATATTAAAGCTACTAATTCGTTAATGATTTTCTCCAATTATCGCGAGTTTAAGGGCGGATTCTTGAAATAATCTTGAAATCGGAGGAAACCGCAATCGTGTTTACATCATTTCGAAAAATGTTACAACATATTAAATGCTTGTTATTGTTTCCACTGCAACGTAAACGTAGCTTAATATAACTATCGCCATACGCAACATTTCGCACGCATTCGATTTGATAACGAAGTGCGGTTTAATCATTCAAAAATGTAGTTACTCGTCGGAATGCTCGCAAAAATATGTATGTCCATAAAACCCAATTCATGCCCGAGCGATGGCTGCCGCCACTGTCGGTGCAACCGGAATGCATTCACGCTAATTGAAGAGCCACACACTTACGCCAGTGGGACGCATACGCTTCGCTATAAATAGCCGTGTTTTGCCACGAGTTTTGCACGTAATGCGTGCAGGCACGCGTGTCGCGATTGACCGTATCGCGCGGACACGTACGTGAAAGCGTAAATACACGTTGCGCGGATGCAACGTTAAAGGAGCGGTGGCAGTCACGATGACGTCAGCGATGGCGGATTGACGTCGTGCAATTGGAACTCGTCGATGCTAATGGGCCTGGTCAAAGGCAAGGCGGCGACAGAGGCGGGTTGCCTTCTGCAGTCGAATCAGGCCGTGGAAATATTCGCATATTCCATCCCTGCAGTTGCTTCGATAAATAATGATCTTGATGAAAAGAAGGATGTCATAACATATTCTCAATTAATGGATATATAAAAATTTAAGTATCATGTATAATTAGTTTCTTGCATATAGGTATCGACGCGTCGTAGTTAGTTTAACTCGAGAGACGTACCGCGTCAAAAAGAAGTATTTGCTACTTGGATACTAATTTCCTTGGCAACGCATTACCGGCGGACTTTTGTCTCATATAGACGACTATTTATTGCAACGAGCACAATGCTGACTACGACGAGCGTTTCATTCCTCAGACCACGTCGCGTGATTTAGAAGATTTGGACTAGATCAGTCAGAAACGCGCAGTCGGAAACGCTGTGACACGATTAATTTCGACAGGTGGTGGCGGCACCTAAATACACCGACGTCGCGACGATTTTCGATATAGAAGCCGCCGACAAAGAATCGGAGTTAATCGTCGGCGAGTGCGCCGCGCGGGGGTGCGGTCGATTGGTTTTCCAACGGGCAACGAGTAAATATTTTAAAAAGTGGGTTGTGCTCGCGGGTAATTTGCGTCGGGGGACGAGGCGCGCGCGCGCACGTACACACGCGTTTTTCCACCGGTATTCACTCCGTGTACGTGTATGCGGCGCGCGCTCGTGTTTCGTCCACGTGGAGGGTGGTAGATCGATTGTCCTTGCCTCTCAAGGCTGCTGTAACCAGGGGGGAGGAGGAGGGGCGGTGGGGTTGGAATAGAATTTATAGCATACGCCGTTGGCATATTAATAGAACCGACAACAACACGGCGGGCACATCCAGCGGCGGCGGCGGCGGCGGCGGCGGAGCCGCTGCCAATCCAATTTACACGACGCGACGTGCCGGTACGCGAAATGACGAAAATAAGAGTCGCATGACGACGATACGCCTCGTCGTTCGTTGATCGTTCCATCGGAAACGCGAGGGGTCTCGTCCGGGGTCGGTTTTCCGCGACTTTACATCGATTTCAATCCCCCATCGCCCGGAGAAACGAGAGAGGGGGGAGGGGGCGGCCAATGGGGGAGGGGGAGGAAGCAACCGAAAGAGCGCAAACTGCAGCATTCTATATATCCGCGATGCGTCGGAACGCGCGTGCAGTCGAACACGCGCGAGGAATTTGCTCGTTATCAACGATAACGCGCGTGGTAATAGTTTATTGTTATATACGCCATGGCGACGCTTGCTGCATGTTTCCACACGCGCGTGATCGCCTCGGGGGCCGAGGCCACACGTCGTTAGCGTGTAATTAAAAAATATCTTAATCGTACAACCAAGCTCGTATAGTCACACGTGGCGGGCACATCCTCGTGATCATCGACTAGAAAACGGTATGACCGATGATGACGTCACGCGTGACGAACATACACACACACACATACAAAACCGGGAGGCCACGTTATGACTGGGCGATTCCCATGGGGATGGCGCGGCGGCCTGGCACCGCGATTAAAACGTAATCGTTGCCCGCGTCTCATGGTCAAAGCCGTGTCGTCGCATCGACTGCGCCGATTCGCGCAGTATTGTCTATACCGAGGGCGGCGTGCTCCTGATCTCTTCCGGCCGCGCGCTTCTGCAGCGAGCGCGCGCGCGCGCGCGCGAGAGAGTCGAAACGAGATATCCCCGTCCGGCGCGCGTTGTCGACGAGGAAATATTAGACAACGAGGCCGGGGCCGCGGAGCTCGGTAATAATACTGTACCAGGATTTTCTTTACAGTATATATATATGTGGCCGCTTGTGGCGAGATGGAGCGGGCATAAACATCACAAGCGTTTCCTCGGCGAGAGGTGTGACAAGCTGGATCAGTATATACTTACAGGGAACTCTATAATGAGACTAACTTGAGGGGCGACGGGGGGGGGGTGAGAAGGGGGGGGACACACTAACGCGATCCGTACTGTGCTATGAATTTTCGTACAGTAATGCAGTATGCGGCGCGGATGTATGCCCGCGCGACGCATACAGGGGAGGAAGTGTGTATATATATATATACAGGCTACGTACTATCACGCGCTCGCGGTCGCGCGTGTGTATTTGTACGTGCTAGTCTCGTCTCGCTACTACGACGTATACATCACGTCGGGGGGCGCAGGGCGGAGGAGGGGGGGAGGGAGGGGGTCTGTGACACATACAAGAGAGTGCGGGAGGAGATTACTATGCGGGGACTATAAATCGCGGCTCGATGCGACGTGCCCGCGCTCGTGAGCGTTTAAAATGCATTTCATACATCCCCGTCCGAGCCGATGTGCGTAACTCTAGCCGATGGAGAGAGGACTCGGCGTGAATTCGCTTTGGAAATTAACGAGTTAATTCGAGCCGCGCGAGTAAAAATTCGGATAACTGTTTGTAACCGCAGTATCGCTCCGTTTTCGCTCGGTACTATGGTATACTTAAAAAAGAAAAAAAAGAACCGTCTGATGTGATATACATACACGACATTCGCGAGCCACCACATGGCCTGCACTCTTCGCGTCGCAACTCCGATGGTGGCTGATCGTATAGTCGATAATTAGTAGCGCGGTCCGCCAAATGCGATTACTTTGCGGCGGTGAAATTGGCGGGAAATCGCGTTTAACAGTCGCGTAGAAATGAAGAAAACCCACCCCTCGCCCGGAATCATTCTCGTGCATTATGGCGTACCATGACGCATTATGATGCATTATTATGCATCATGACGCATTAGGATGCGCTATTGCGCGTTGGTAGCGCGCTTTGTGCGGTGCGGCGACGTCGGCCGGTGTAATGCCGCAAGTCTTTTTCATAAATTATATACGAGATGTAGCGCGAAGGTATTTTGCCGTGACGGCCGCTATCGTGCCCAGAAAAAAGTTCGATAGCGTTCGTCGGACGGAATTTCGCTTTAATATTTTTACAATTAAATCTCAAGATTTAGCCTGGTATATTGATGAACGGGGAACATTTAAATACAGTTTGATCGATTAAACAAACGTCGGGAAATTAGATCTCTCGGTCACGAGAAGTCGTCGTTAGGTCGACACGACGCACGTGCGTTCCATATAGCGCGCGAGATTCGATTTAATGACTCAGTCGGTGAATTACTGACTTCCGACTTTGGTTTCCACGGAAGGCTACATGCAATCATACTGAAATAATTTTGCGAATGATTTGCTCTCTCATTGAGCAGTGGAATAATATTAGAATTCCTTACGGCAATAGTTTACACGCAAAGAAAAAATTGGTGCCTGAGTGCCATGTAACGCGAAGAGACCGCTAGGATAATCATTTTCTACGTTTGACTACAGCGCAGTTTAAGTGCGCCGTCAAGGCCGCGGATAATTACGCAAATTACGCGATAATCTCGCGGAGCCGAACGGAAGGTGACAAAAGCCAAACGCGTATAATTCGCTACGAATACGTAATCAATCGCGATCAGCGAGATATCGCGAGACGACGAACAACGGAGATGCGTATATATAAAGGCGCGAGCCTCGAGACGAGGTAGGAGACGTCGTCAGAGAGAATGAATGAGAAAGAGAAAAGAAAGAAAGAGAGAGGGAGCAGCATCCTTATCTTCATTCCGACGCAGCGCAACGTAGCGCGACGCTTACCCATGCATACATACAGGAAAAGGAGAACAAGATCGAGCATACAAGGTGACTCGGGAAGAAGGGAAGTCGGTGCGCCCACCCCTCCGGAAACGGCGTCTAAAGCCTGATGTTAGTGCAGGCTTGCGTGCCGTCTCGAGCGGCATGTACCGGCTGCATCAAACTGCACATTATTCCCCTCGCGCTACTATGTTACGCGGTGTTGCAGCGGAAAATCTCCCCTAGATGCGCTGCTGATGCGGCAAGAAGAAATTATTTTCTTTTTCTTTTCATCGACTTTTATAATACCCCGCGCGCTAATTTGAATGACAGACGCGATCGTAAGGTCCGAATTGACTATCGAGACGCGGAGAAATTATTGCATTCCAAACAGGCTGTCCCGCATTTTCAAGAAATATTACACACACGCGTCATATTTAAATTGTTAACAGTATAGCAAAGCATAAAGTGTTACTTCTAAGCAAGTGGTAATATTTTTCGTGTAATGCGTTTATACAGCCCGACATGACGAGAAAGCGCTAATACGTTATACGATATTATTTTCTCGTGTTCCCCGCAACTCAGATTCCGACACCTTTATTTACTGAATTGTCCAAAAGTGCATTCGCGGCGGTGCACCAAGTCATTTGTGCACCAAGTCAACGCACCATGAATGCATCAGGTTTCGCGTATACGACACTATTAATTAATGAATCTGCCAGGCAAGGAGCAACAAGAAACGAGAAAGCTCGTTTCCTCCGCGGGGTATCCATTTACCTCTGTTCTCCCTTCTCTCCTCCTCTCTTTCTCTCTCGCGCTCGCTCTCCATTTCTTTTATTTATGCAACGTGATTAACCTGTCAAAACTTGTAACGATCGCGGTATCGGTGATAACATCGAGAATTAAAAGTATCTTTCACTAATTACGATCAATTAGCGACCGATTCGCGGGGTCTCTTCGGCGCAAAAGTACATATCCGCTTAAGAGACGCTCTTTTAATTAATCACTAATTGCCGACCGATTATTTTAATCAAGAAACGCGCGCTGCAGTTAATTGTGCCTCCCTCCCTTGCGGTGTATTTCGGACGAAATGTGGTGGAAAAGGGGATCGTACAGGTCGCAATCGTCGTCTAAGTGGTTCCAAAGTTATCATTATTGAATTACGAGTCGCATGTCCGTTGAGTCGTACGGCAATCAGTTAATAATTCACCACTAATTGCGGCGATCGTTATGGGCTACGGACGAGAACGCGCGCCCTTGTCTATTACGTCTACGCGTCGTCGGTCGTTCTCTAAAAATCGTCACGGCGGTCTCGTCACTGTGTCACGTCACGATGCCCTACGCGCGGGCCGTCACGGTCCCGGGGCCACGCGGGTCGTTATATTAATTTAGGGCTAGCGCTCATTAAAACCTAACGATAGCGCTCGTTATGCCCATCCGATAACCGTGCGGTGCGGCGCGGCGCGACGCAGCGGGCACCGGATTATTATTCGCCGATTATATCGCGCAGCGTTTTGTTTCGCCTTCGCTACCGAACCCCGAAGCGGGACGATTACACGAAGGAATTCATCGCGTCTTGCCCTCTCGCCCTCTCCCCTTCCTCCCTCCCCTCTCTAGCTCTACCTCGTCGTCTTCTTTTTTTTTTTTTTTGACGATGGCTTTTTAATGCACAGCATGCGTTGCTCTCTAATTACCGCTGTGTGAAATCGTACCCGGACACGACGTCGGCTTTTTTCTCCCCATACGGCGGCCTTTTGCGCTGTAAACGATTAATAATCGCGACCGCGAATCGTTCTTTCCAGAAATTTAACCGCGACTCGCGAATTATCCATTATCGTGACGGAAAGAAAAGCGCTCCCCGTTCGCGCGATTATCGCATTTCCTATTTTTGCTATCAGAATCGATGCTCACACATAATTATACGTCTAGGCGAAGAACGCAGAATTTAGTTTACACTAATTCAGACTTTTTTCTTCCACTTTTGTGGAAAGCCAATCGCACAGTCAACGCGCGGGGATCCTCACGGTTGTAGTAATCAAAAGCTACGATGGCATATTCGAATCCTTGATTTTCGGAAGCAGAGACGACGCTACGCGCGGAGAGGTGTACATCGCGCACCGGCGGCCGTCGCCGTCGCCGCTGCCCGTCCTTCACCCTTTCCGTCCCCAGCCCCATCCTGCATTCTGCTAGGATTAAGGCCGACGGCATTCCCGGGTTTAATAAGTGTCGCCTGAATGACGTGAATTAGTCCAATATGTCTGAGGTCCCCGAGGTAGCAACAATTCAGGGCCGCTGCATCGTGTAATTAAAATTACTCCGCGCGTCATACTTTACGCTTGGGAGACGCGGACGGGCGGATAAGGGCGAAAGGGGTAGGAAAATGGGGATGTCGCTGCTGTAGTAATTCAAAAAGACTGGCGGGGGCTTCAATACGCTGCGTTCGTCAAAAATCGAACGGAAGATATATGTATTATGGAATACTTATATGTGTACAAGAAAAAAACAGAAATGAATTGTGCAAATATTCTGAAAAAAAAGTTCAGCGAAATTTGTATGAATTTGATAATGTTTCACGTATCTCAAATTTCGATTGTCGTTAATATCGCGTTGAATATCAATCGTAACAGAGAGTGAATGGTATTTGAGATTTCAGATGAGGCGACAAAAAATAAACATAAAGAGCAAAATGATCTCAACTAGCTCTAAGCGACGATGCCGCGATCTCAAACGCGATTAGTATTTTTAGCCAATTAGAGGAGCCGGTAAAACGAAAATAAGCGCATGTACCTCGCGGATATTCTCTAACAGGTAGAAGAGAGACTCGAGCGGCACTCAGTCTCTCCGGAGTGGGTCCTTCTTCAGAGAAGTACCGGGGCGTACAACTGACTGTATGAGCTTCTCTTTCACCGCGTCCTTTGGCAAACGCCGTTTCCAACCCCTTTCAACCTTCCCCGGTGAGGAGAGCGCGGCGCTCTTAAGGGATGGCCTACTTTTCGTCGTCGATACGCCTGCGATTGCATTTCCCCGAAGCCACTCGAAGACGATACGCGGCGTGTATCGAGAGAGTACGGTTATATTTAATATAAAACGATCAAACGATATCGCGTGGAACGGTGGAGACTGGTATTGCGACGGAAAGAGGACGCGGCACGAAACTGAAGAGTATATTGTTTAAGGATCGCCTTTGACGCTGTAATCAAATAAAAGAGACACGGAAATTGCGACGTTCTCTCTATATACCGACTGGCAAATATTTTTGTTTAATTTCTGAGCGCATTAGCGGCGTCACTTTGGCACTCCGGCACACGTACTCTGTGTAACAGTACTCGCAAAATTATCTCGGTGAGACTATCGCTGAATAATGATGAGGGGACTCACTTTAACTGGAGAACTGCACGCCGCGCTGCGATGCTCGATCTGAAAACGAGAAAAAATCCAAGTTATAACAAGGAAACGTTATTATGTTACATTTGCGAGCAGTTTTTGCCGGAGAGGAAACGACATGCCGATGGTAAAAGATCTCGAGAATACAGATAAAATGCGAATCGCGCAACTGACTTATTCGCCGAGCGCGCTGAAAATCTACTGATCATGGAAATAAGACGCAACAATCGCGAACGCGCGGAGGTCAACGAACCTCGAAATTGGATTCGACGCGAGCGCGACTTCGTGTCTTTTTTACTAATCCGCAGAACGGAAGCGGGACGGGGAAGGATCGACAGAGAGAGAGAGAGAGAGAGAGAGAGAGAGAGAGAGAGAGAACGTCCGCACGTGTCTCACGAAATTCCTTACGGATGGAATTTAACGATCATTGACACTCGCGGACACATCGCGCAAAAGAAGGACGTTTTTCTGCACGGTCAATCTCTCCCCCTTCCCCTATTCCTACCCCCCCTCCCGAGTTCTGCTATACCCAGCCAACGTCCGCGGACCCTCGTATTCGACAGCAGCGTGCAACGACCGTGGTCGTTGGCGCGTGGCGGTGCTAATGAACTTCAGCAGTATGTTACCCAAAAGCACGTGGTAATTTCGCATGCGTGCGTGTAAGGTTTATGCGGTAATTCCGGAAGCCAAATAAACCAACTTCGGCAGTTTGAATTGAATAAATCATCGTAACAAAGCAACAAAGTTCCTTAACTTCTCTCTCTCTCTCTCTTTCTCACACCGGACATCCAAATTTCTAAATGTTTATCTAACAATATTTTAATCGGATTTTTTCATCCGCCCGATCTAACATGCTATGATGTAATGCGTTAACTTTGAAAACACGCCGGAGCGATCGAATAGCTCAGTTGAAATTCTTGAGCGAAGGACAGCGATAACAGTATTATTAATTAAATTCCGCGCGTTCGTGACGAAACCGCCGGATGCGTTCCTCAATCGATAAGCAGTAAATTAAGCATAGGCAGAGACGCAACGCCTGGCATATCTATATCGTTATTTAGAGAAAACACACTGCGCGCGGTCAAAATTCCCAAAAGTCGCGCGCGTGCGCTGGCAAAATACCGTTGAATGTCAGATCTCAATAATCGATAGTATTGTTACGTTGGTAAATTATCCAGCGGTAGTATAATTCACGGTAATAGACGTTTAAAGGAATATATGTTTGAAATATTGACATTAAGCGCGATCGTCATTCCCGTGCGCTCATCGACGTTATTCATTTTCTCATATAAAATTCATTTCTGAGAGCTTTAACGAATTTCGCCACTTTGGTGGATTTTCTCAGTAGAAAAAAAAAGACGGAAATGTCTGGTAATAAAAGAAGCGAGTTTACGGCGAAGAGAATCTTCAGGATTGTAAATTTATTATTCAAATAGCCGTCTCGCGGTGGAAAAGGATGACTCTGATCATCGGACGACTCCGTCGTCAGTGAATCTGTGAATCATCATACTTCTCCGTAATGGTCGAACGGTTTTCGTCCGTGTGACAAAGCCGGCCGATCATGTTGTCTGTGTTGAGACACCGGAGACGACAAAAATATCGCGTAAACCCGCAATTTCAGGCAATCCTTGTGTATGCGAACATTTCGGGGGATTCTTACGCCATATTTCAGTCGCATCGCCACAGCGGAGGGACGTGACTCTCCTCAAAATCCCTCCGTAATCGAACGGGAATCCAAGAAGAGGACTCAAACAGTCGTCGGTACGTACCGGCGGGGAATAACAATGAAGAGAGACAATAGTAATGGAATTATCTTACGGATAGTCGTTCCCCCCGTTGTGGCAGTACAATCGCCATCGAGACCGAATCTCAAGTGCGCATTCTCTCTCCCTCTCTCTCTCTCTTTCGAAACCGGTCCGGGCCTGGGTTCGTCGTTCATCCGATGGCGCGTGGCTAGGTGCTAATGAACTCTCCGTGAGTCACGTTTTAAAAAAGACAAAGACAGAGGCGAGAGAGACAGAGAGAGAGAGAGAGAGAGAGAGAGAGAGAGAGAGAGAGAGGACACGACTGGGGCGGCGCGGCGCGGCGCAGCGCGGCTCGCGGAAACGCGAGAATCCCGAAACCCGAAATGCCGAGTACGCAAATTAGCGGCGTTCTCCGCGCGACACGCGCGTTCGTGTATTTTCGAATTCTTTTCTTCCCTCTTTTTTTTCTTATTCTTGCCTTCTTTTTCTCCTTAACGGAATCCGCGCGCGCAGCAAGAAATTCTTCTTGCGCTCTCCGTGCGTTAATGCTTTTCGAGCGAAAATAGAAGAACTCCTCCCGGAGTTCGCTAAAGTTTGCGAAAATCGTACTTATGAGCCGGGTTGTTGTTTACAGTTTGATCACGACTTCTTCAGAAAGGAAATATCCGACGATCTCTCCCGCGATGTGGATATTGTAAATTTTAGGAGCAGTATTTTTCGTTTAAATGGCAAACTTCGTAAACAAACTGCGATAAACTTTAGTCTCGATGCAATCAAAACAGAGAGAGAGAGGGGGGAGGGGGAGGAGGAGCAGTTGGAAATTCGACGTAATTATCGGGAGCATCGGGAGGGCTGAATTCTCCCAAAGTAAAATTACGTCACAGAAATGCTCGCATTTTTACGCTTAAACGATCGCATCTTAAGTGGCCACTTAATCGGCCGAGGCGGAAGGATCAACCGCGAATTGCATTAAAATTACCAATACATCGAAGATGAGCACGGCCAGGAGAGCGGAAGGGGAGGGGGGAGGGGAGGGGAGAAAGAGAGCACGCCGTAAAAGAATGCGAAATAACGGTGGGGACGGCCGTGCGGACGTTGGAATGAAAAATAATCACTCGATCGACTCGAATTAAAGAGAATCCCTCGGTCGAACATCGATCTCACTTTGGTTACCACCCGTGGGCAGCCGATAGTAATTAATCAGCCCGCGCGGTGCACACCGATAATTAGAGGTACCGATCGACGGGCAATTAATACGCCTCTTAACCGCGATCGGCGATCGATCATGGAAATGTTATTCCCGCGAGAGACTGCAAGTCGGGGGGGGGGCGGAAGGGGTTGAAAACTCGCGGGTTACAGTGACGGGGGATTAGCATGCATTAAAGGCGATGGAAGTTCGGGGAAGTAGCGTCTAATGTCAAGGCACGGTAAAGCGGATGGGCGGGCGACTGCTGGTGCGGGCAATTTTCCCGCGGAATTAAAAATTTAGGGCTTTCAATTTGCCGACAGCTCATAAGCCACGCGCCATATAGTTGAACCCACGGGGGCGGGTCTGCCTTCGCAGACTTGACGCGAAATCGAGCGTAGAGTTGATGTAAAAATAACACGTGCAATTAATAGGTATACCTTACTTACGTGCTTCTCTCTCTCTCTCTCTCTCTCTCTCTCTCCCTCTCTTTCTCTCTTATTCGGGATATAAGTTTAATCACAGGCATTAATTTTTCACGCGTTCACCCGTTTCCGGGTATCTACCTATCTATTGTCGATTCGCAGAAATCCGTTCGTGCAATTAATTTTTAACGTCCCGATCGCGAGAACCCAGCAGATTCCTTCTCACGAAGTTCAATCGAGACAAAACGAGGGAAAAAAGAGAGGGAGGGGGGAGGAGGGGAGAGAAGAAAACTATTCGATATTGCTGATTTATAAGAACTTAGAAGAGCCGTGAAGAATACAGAAATATCAAAAAGACGTGGCGCACACGCGCGCGTATAATTCCACCTTTCAAGTCGAGTGTTACTTTAAAGTCGTTTCCGATTTTTTCGCGACTATTTGCGTCATCCTTCCGTCGGGGAGAATAAAAATTCATCGAATATTAAAGTCGCCAGGGGACTCGCCTCGTCCTCGAAGTCTCTCGACTAGAAGAGCGCCATCGAAATTGACGGCAAAAAGTCTGTCGATCAAACTGTCAAACCCTTTCGAGAGGGACTATTAGCGGCTATATTTTTCCATCGATCGATCGGCTCCCCCTCCCCCTCTCCTTTCCTTCCTCCCCCTCCCCTCCCGAACTCGTCCCGAAAGAGCTTCTTACCGGAAATAGAAAGTCAAAAAAGATTCCACGCGACCGCGGCTGTCCGACATTGTTTTCTGAAAAAATAACGGAAGCGCGCAGACGTTTTCTGGCCGTGCGCGCGCGCCCGCGTGTGTACGACGAAAGGAAATACCGAACATCTTTATCTCTTCCCTCGCCGTTTCTTTCTCTCCGCCGTTCCCCGTTCTTTCCGCCTCTTTTTCTGGGCATGCACCTTCCTCTCTCGTGCATAACGCATCCGCTAGATTCTTCGCTCGCCTTCTTTGCGAGTTCAAAAACCTCTCCTGCGTGTGCGCGCGGCTTCCACGGAAATGGCTCCGAACCACCAATCGCTGCAAGAAACGTCAAGTTTCTAACTTGTACGAAAAATCTGGCGGATCAACTCTTAAACTTGTGGATAAATTCTCGCGGATGAGTTTTGCGACGCGAGTTTTATACAGGTTTTAACAAGCAAAAAATAATTTACAGTTGCTACAGATATGTATAACTTTGTGTATATGTGTGTGTGTGTGTGTGTGTTTGTGTGTAATTATCACAACATAAAATTATATCTCATATATTATTGAGGTTGTACTTTTTAATTTACCGTTTCGTAAATTATTTATTACTTCTGTCACTCGCGCCGTATGATTTATGTTATGATACACCAGATGGACCCTTACGGCGAGCGCGCTTTATACATCAAACGTGGATAAATCGAATGTATTTTATAAGTCAAAGAATTCTTTTTGGAGCATCTCTGAAGTGGAGCGCACACCTGATTCCACGGTAATTCGTTATCCTGACAGGTTAAGGGGTGAGAGCTATTTCGATTTCGATATCGCATCCGCATACGATATTTCTACCCGAAAGTCAATCGCGGCGCATAGTTGGGGAAGTGCCTTCGATTGAACGTGTCTCACATAACGTCAATCAATCGTGCGCTTCCGAAATGGGAACGCAGTTTCGCGACGCTACGTTTACGCCCGTTTAACGTCCTAAATTGTTTATCACGTATATTCACGTTCGCCGCAAGCGAAACGCGCGCGGTCTATATAAATCGACTTATTATAAACAGATCATAATTTAACGAACGCCGTATACACGGTCAACCGTAATTGTGTGATTTAACGCGGCTACAATCGCACCGCGTATAAAATATCGAGGAGTCCCGCTTTCAGGACGAAATTAATGTCGACGTTATTCGTGACGTACGGTTTCCTGCACGCTTGGCGAAAGCGTATCGTCCGCCCGAGGAACGCGCGGTTGAACGCGCTTCGCAAAAATTTGCGTTTCATATTCGTCTCTCTCTTTCTCTCTCTCCTTCCCTCTCTTTTTCTTTCTCTCTCTTATTTTCCATCGTAACAGTTAAATTACTTGAATCGTGGCGGCGCAACTTTTCAATAAAGACGTCTTTCGCTCCGCCGTGTCTCGCGCAATGAATGCTGATCGAGACAAGCATCGTCTGTAAGCAGGAAATAAAGAAACGGCGAAGAGAGGAGGCGAGATGGGAGGGAGGTGGAGCGGAGCGGAAAAGAAAGCTGAGAGATGTATAACGTCAGAAATGCCGGCTTATACTCGAAACTCACGAACGTATCGCGCCGAAGAGACTTCGCGGAGTATTGAAAACCTCCGGCGGAGAAGGATGGTCGCGCGCGCGCGAGGGGGAAAGGAAACCGTAGTGGTTAAAACTCAGGCAATGAGAATCCAATGAGGGGATGTAAGCCTGCCGTAAACAGATGCCTTTGAAAATATCCCGGACACGGGGAAACGTGAAACGGCAAGACAAACGGAACGTCCGCTAATTATGAAAAGTTTACCGGCTACATCGTTTGATATCAAAAAAAATCTTTCTCCTTATTCGGCCTTCTCGCTTCCTGCCTCGTTTCACATCACGAGTCGTCGAGTCTCGAGTGTTATTAAACCATATATTTATTATCACGGTAACTGGATATCGAAGTGTTTCGGCGAGAGTATATACACTCGCAGCATTTTTTGCAAGCGCCAAATCGAGATCGCGGATCAGAAATAAGTGGATAACGGAAGAAATAAACGCGCGCGCCCGGCGCGTCAGCGTGACCCCGACCCATTCGGAACCCGTCCGCGAACGTGTTCCCCCCTCGACTTCGCAGACGTATCTCGAGGACCCGGGTAGGGAAGGATGACCGTAACGGAGAAGGAAGAAAAGGAAGGAGGAGGGGGGCGGAAGGCGCACAGAGAGGGTGGTTGATGGCGGCATCGGGTGGCTCGAAGTAGTTACCGATACGGCGGGGTGGAGTAGGAGATGAAGAAGGAGGACTTGCGCGCGGGTGGACTTATAGGAGGGGGGCAAGGAGGGGGGAGGGGAAGGGTCAGTTTTTTCCGTTTTTATCGGAAGGAAAGAGTGGCTCCCCGAGCCCGTAATGGAGTCCAGGCACGTATCCGTCGTGCACACGCCAGCAGAGCCCGCGGCTTTTCCAGTCATCCGACCCACCCCTCCGTGTCTCACCCTCGCGCTAGAATCCCGCGAATTTCTCTCTCTCTCTCTCTCTCTCTCTCTCTTTCTTTTGCTCTCCATCTCCGTTACTCCCATTCTGTTCTGCTCTCACGAATGTTCCCCCTCCCTCCCTCCCGCACCTGCACCTGCAAGTTGACAGACCGACATTGGATCCCCTCGTACACGAACACACCCTCGCGCGAGTTATATGACGAGTAAACGCGCTCGTTGAGGTATCTTATAGAATTTCCAGCGCTCGTCGTGCTCGATCATAATCGCCCTTGTAATCCCGCTGGCGATAGAGAGGAAAAAAGATACGCTGAGTGGGCAGTACGCGACAGTATTACACGTACGTCAGTGATACTAATGTTACCCTGAGTCGACTAAAGACAATTCAAAAATGCGCGCAAACGCGAGAGATGGATTCGGATATGAAAAATCTAAACGCTAAAAGTGAGAAAATAAAAATCATTCACTTTTATATAGATAACATCTATCTCTTTTCTCTGCCTTTATAATACATTCATTAGAAATGTTCATATTACTTTTATAAATGACGCTCATTGCCAGTTCTCGGCGCAAAATTATTTCACAAAGAGAAGATAAATTTAAAATCGCATCACAATCGTGTGACGCGGCGTAACGTGACATTTACAATACAACTATATAGCACTTACAATACTTTTTACTCTGTCACGTCTTTGAGAAATCACCTGAAGGTTTTTTCCCCATTTGCGTGCAGTTACTACATTAGAATTAGAAAATTGTCGCTTCGGCCTCGAGAGAAAGAAAGATCGCCCCGAATCGACCTGACGCGAGAACGATCGTCCGCTCGTCGATCATTTCTTAACGTATCGAACGGGATGACCAATATCGGCCGCATGAAAACTCGATTTGTTCTAATAAACGACCCACGATAAATTTCTCCCACGATCCGCCTAACAACGGGCCTCTTAACGACTTCGTCTCTGACGACATTCTCTCTCTCTCTCTCTCTCTCTCTCTCTCTCTCTCTCTCTCTCTCTGCATAGTCGTCGGGAAAGGAAAGATCGTCGACGCGCAGGAATGAGCGTAGCCTTAATCGGCGAGCGAGCCCCAATAGATACAAATGGCCTAACGTGGTGGGACACACCGGTATCGAAAATCTCTTTAAAATATGGCGCGGAAAAGAGCGCGTCGGGCTCTGCGCGAATTTCACGAAACGCGACAGGCTTTGAGGTTTCAACTTTCCATTTTCGCGCGGGCCCGTTCGCGCACGGCCGAGTATCAATCACTGAAACTTTAATAACTCAATTCCCCAGTCAGACTGATAAATTACGAATCGAGCCGCGGCCCGAGTCTTGCGATTTCGTTATATATGTATATAGGGAACGGCAATTTTCGATCGGCAATCGCAACGCCCGAGAGCTCGATTCACGCGCGCGCGGCCCGATATTCATTTTTCTTTTCCCGGACCGCACTTTTTTCTCTGTTTATACCAATCAAACTTGCTATTTGTCGTAGCTGATAAACTGTACAAGCCTGTCAGCAATATTCGCGCTGGTACGCGGGAGTGTAAAGATCCGCTTTTTTTATATTTTTTTCCGCTTGTCTCGTTGAATGTTTTCGACGCGCGGGACCAGCCGGATTCTATCTGGTGGCCGCTTAAAAAAAAAAAGAGCGAGAAAGAGCGGGAGAGAGAGAGAGAGAGAAAAAGGCAGAAAAATCGTCGGCACACGCGAAAACGAGGAGCGACCGGAAAAAGAGAGGAAAGTGCGAACGCCATGCGTCACGGTGAGCTTTTAATACTGCCTGACGAGTGCATGTTTAAAGGCTTAACCGCGCGCGTCATCGACGGATTGTCGTGAAACCGATCGGATACAATAAGCGCCGCATGCGGCGTGATTACGTGAAAATACAGGCGCAACCGTGTATACGCGCGCGTGCGCGCGCGCGCTCGCGTTTACGACTGTTTCCCGGCAATTTTTTCAGGAGCGCGCTGCCGTGACATCGCGGATTTTATAGACACCATAAAACGTATATATACGCGCATTTAAAGCGCCGAGATATGCCGCGATTGATTAAGGAGAATGACGTCTATACGAAGTACGCACGTAACACTCAAAACTTTTATAGCGCCGTTAGGATTTTACACGATCGACGATCGCGTATATATCGCGACTCGTTTTATATGTTTGTCAATTACGCCGATTTCTATACCGAATGTACAAAACGTTTTCTCGATTTTAATTTAGAATTTAGAATTTAATCCTAGAGACTATACTCGTGAATTCGCATCGCAAATATTTTCGAGTATAAAATTGGTGCTATACGTGTAGAACAAAAAATTTGATTTATTGAAATCGTATAATTGCCATTCGGATTACACGAGCGAGACGGTTTTTTTTTCTTTCTTTTTTTAGTACTCGCGCTGAGATAAAACTCCACTAGCGAAACATTACGAGGTTCCGGCACGGTCCCGGGTCGTGGCCAACGGTCTTCGCGGTGTCAGATACGTCGTGAAAATTTTGCTTCTCTCTCTCTTCGTTTCGTGCCGTTGCGCTCGTGCGCGACTTTTATTCGCCCGGAGAAGAGGGAAAACCGGGTGGTTTGTAGGTCGTTAAAAAGGCGATTCCCGGCGCCGGTAACGTCATCTTGGGCCGACATTAACGTCGGTGAGCCGTGAGGAGTACATAATGTTGCGTTAACTCGGCGCCCGAGGGGAGATGGATGAGCGGTACGCGTTGCAACTTTAATTTTTTCCCCCGGGGCGGCCGGGGCTGCTTTCGGGTTAACCCCCGGCCTGCCTGTGCCCACCCCTTCGTCCCAGCCAGAAGGGCTAGAAGAACTTTTTAAAACGCAAAGTCGGGCTGTAGAGACAGGAGGAGGGTGGCGGTTCGGAGGATACCGATGACCTCTCTCTCTCCTTCGAGGGGGCGAAGACGCAGAGCGAGCGAGAGCGAGAGAAAGAGAGACAGCGAGAGAGAGAGAGAGAGAGAGAGAGAGAGAGGGTGAGGGTCGAGGGGAGGGG
>NW_012027177.1:605705-615385 GCF_000956235.1 Wasmannia auropunctata
GGGGGGGGGGCAAGATGGATATACGTGCGCGACATCGTGAAGCTCGTTATAATGCTCCGCGAACCCACTTCATTTCTTATTGCCGGGAACTGCGGCACGGGACTGCGGAACCTGACGTACGCGAAACTTGCAGAACAAGCGGCGGCGAGACGAAGAGGGAGAACCTAATGGCCGCTAACGAAAATTGGACAGCGATGAGTACTTCAGCCGAGTCCCCCGACCGTGAGAAGTGGAACCGGGGGGGGGGGAGAGGGGGAAGAGACTCGGGACAGACTCCGTTCTAGTTTTCAAGATAGTTCGGCGATCAAGGCGGGCATATATACGAAAGTGTTAATTCGCACGGGGACGTTTAATCTGCTAAAAGCAATGCCCGGTTATATCACGCGGCTGTTTCGGCCCCCATCCCACCGGCTTTTATATACTACGCACATTTCACGTACGCTCTCTTTCCGCGCACGGTGCGGGCACGGCTCCCGCGAGGTTCATCATTAATATCGCTAATTGAATTCAATTTAAGGCGAAATCAATCAGCGAAATTTCGATCGGTGGCACCACGTTGGAGACTATAAATCCCATTATAACACCCTCCCCCCACCCCACCTCCCCAAAGTAAAATTAGCGATTTGCATAACTTGGCAAATGGCGCCAGATTACGCGATGAAATCCCCAAGGCGCGATGCTCGCGGCGGCGGTGCCCTAACTTTCATCATCAGTCTTCCCTTCATTTTTTCGCCCTCCCTATATGGAAGCTCATGGTTTACGAAAAAGAGAGAGAGAGAGAGAAAGAGAGGGGGACGAAAAAATAAGACAGCCGCGCCTGTTTCTTTGTCAATCAATCATTGTCAATCGATCGATCTATCTACGACCGAAAATTCATTCTGATCAAAGTGGCGAACGTTATGCTTTGATAACTTATCTAAGACGACCGGAATCTCTTCTCGCTAAAGTAAAGTGATTAAATATCCTGCGTATTCCTTTAAAAAAAAATAATTCAATATGCAAATTTGCGATCAAATATCAACCAACGTTCTCAATACAAGATTAATTTAATCTAAAAATTTCTAAAAGCTCACAGCTTCTTTAACGCTCGTTAAGAAAATGTAAAAGAAACAATTTTACCGAGATTCGATATTTTTTTTAGATATATATTTATATTCATAAAAATGTCAATTATTACAGTCGGGCTGCGTTGAATTGTGCAAATAATCTATATGCCACGAGATCACAGAAGGGACGGCTGGCGCTCGAAACGTTCGCAGCGTCTTCTCGTGATTTAATTACTCTCTCTCTCTCTCTCGCTCGCGCGCGCGCGCGCGCGGTTTAAACCGGAAATACTCGCGCGTATAACGTCGCGCGAACGGGGGCATCGCCACCGCCGCGCCGCGCCGGCGACTGCGCCGCAAAAGCTCGCTCGAGCGGCGATAAAAGTGGCCGCCGCCGCGCGGATGTCTTTCGCGCGTTGCCAAAACTAGCGCCGAAAAACACGGCGCATAATCCGGCCGGTTCGATGCACTCGCGCGTGTCTACTATATACTGCACGCGGCGCGGCTTGGCCGGGCGGGTGTACGTAATGCGGCGCGAATAAAGACGTCTTCTGTCCACGGTGCACACACGTGATCGGGTTCAAGGTCTCCCGAAGAAGATCGAACCGCGCTCACGAAACTCCTATGCGTAGTCGGCGGTTTGTTGCCCTATTTGGCGGCAGGACGGCAGACGGGCCAGGGGAATTGAGGGACGGGAAGGCGAGGGGGACGCCGGGAACGAGGGGGGGGGGAGAGGTACGGTAGTAGCGATCGTGGAAGCGGCCGACGGAGGGACGTCGGAGGAACGGCACGGCACGCATCTGCGCGCGCAACTTGGCGGGAAACAATAAGGGCCAACAACCGGCAGGAAGCACCACCTTCTTGGCGGGAACGCGGAACGACGGCGGTACTCAACCTTGCTCTTCGCGGGAACAACAAAGCAGAGAAAGAGAGAGACAGGGAGAGGGGGGGGGGATGAGAGAGAGCCACAAAGTGGTCATCGCCGATGCCTGAGGCGTTTTCCGACCATTTGGCCTGCACGCATACAAATTGGCCGGCGAAATCACTCCTAGAGTGATAATATCAATAAAAATAGTATCAAAGGTCATTATTTTTCTACTATAATCTCTTCCTTCTCTATGTTTCTATTTATTTGTTTTATTTTCTATATATTTCAAATACTTCATTGGAGAAAAAATTTAAAGGGACCCTTTGAATTTTCTGCTTCCGTTCAGTAGTATCTTTTACCATTACGTCAAATGTCCTGCTCGATATTTGTTCAAGCTTGTCCGATATTTGGTTTTAACTTCTGAATGAAGAGAATCTAACTAATAATTAATATCTGATTCTAAACTACAAGCAATTCACGCATCGGGCGTGAGCGACATGAATGTCCGCGTTTTAATAATGAAGTCGTGTTTAGAGTTCCAGCTCCGGACGCAAAATATTTTATTATCGATCCGCATTAATAATGGATGCGCTTTTGAAAAGAACATCACGGCACATGTTTACATGCTCCATTAGGATTCATCATTAAGGCGCTGCCGAGTATTTATGCGCGTCGACAACGCGAATGATTGGACAATACTCGCTGGACTATAAACGATAATTAAAACGGAGATCGAACGTCCGTCCATGTGTGACATCCTGTTGTTAATAAGTGAGCGTGGAGGCTTGACGATGACATTTCGCGGAGGAATAGGTGTCGGGCGTCGAGCGAATGGCGTGCGAATGTTACGCGCGACATTCTCGCGAAAAACGATAAAACTGAATGGCGACGACGACGATGACGACGACGGTGTTTGTAAATCGTCGGAGAAACGATACGAAACCTGAAAGAATCTAACTGCGACGGGTCAGGATAAACCCCGAACGATCGTAGAGGGCGAAGCTGACGTCTAGACGTGTTTTTTGCCCCGGTCGGCCCCAGGCGGGCTGGGAGCTCCGGAAACCTAACGTCCGATCGTCGCGGTTCGCTCTTTGTTGTCTGCCTGCACTCGAACCTAACTCGGTTGAGGCAACGATCCCCGGGTAAGTAACCCCGGCTTTTAGCGACTCTCTCGCTCCGCCATCTCCCTCCGCGCGTTATAGTCCACGTCGTGATACAGCAGAAAACGAAAACTTATTTAACTAAAGCTACAAAACGAGGGCGAGAAACGTGGCCTGATGGCCGCAACCCGGGCCCGGCCCGGCCGAAACCCCGGACGAGCGAGAGATGAGGAGACGAGATGAGACGAGGCGAGACGCGACGACCCTGCGCGAAGTACGCGGCTCAGGAATCCGACGATTAATTTTTCGCCGCGAACACAGAAGCGCGGGCACAAAGCAGATCTCTCCCGAACCCGTTCCCCGGGCGCGCGCTGCGCTGCGCTCGCCGACGCGGGCAGACGAGAAGCCCTCGAGTACGTTGCACCAGCGAGGTTGAACGAGGGGGAACGAGGGGAGGGAAGTCATGCGGTCAGGCACGCCGGTTAGTTAGATCCTCTCCCTTCCCGCACCCCCGCGCGCACGTCGGCCCTTCTCACCCGATTTTTTCTCTCTCTCTCTCTCTCTCTACTCTCCGCGCCTCCCCTCAACAAAACGACGTCACTACCAACAGCCGACGCACCGCGCACACATACACACACGGTTACGCACGCACACACATCCCTGCGCTCGTCCGCTCACTCTTTCTCTCTCTCTCTCTTCCTTCGCATTTCCTCTCTCCGCCAACCCGTCACACCGACCTCCCGGCGACTTGGCGGGAAACCAGACACGTGGTTCTCATGGCGTCCATTCTCGAACAAAGGACTCCCACCCGCGGCGCCGTAGTACTACGTCGTCCCACGCCGTGGGCCTCCCGAGCGACGCGCGCTCGTTCTCGCCTCGTCTCGTCAAAACGAATATGTTTCGAGGCGACCGGACTATCCGCCTCCCGCTCGGAAAGCGACGGCTTCTTTGCGACCTGGCAGGGGTGGATGCGCGGATAACGGTCGGTTTCGAATCAGGAAGATGTTCTCTGCGTGTTAGACATTGCCGAATAAAAGTCTGGGCAAACATTCATCTTTTGCCACTTACACGCATACACCAACTTTTACTGCTAGTACCTTATTAAATTATACTTTGGAAAAGATTTATGGTTGACCTGATAGCGCATGAGGCTGTGTAGTATTTTTATTACTTAAAAGTATTTTAACTCTAAATTACAATATAATACATACATTCGCAAAAGAATTAAAGATCAAGATTTTCTTTGTAATTTTCAATATTTGATATATTTCTGATCTTTTAAAGATTAAACTTTATTCATAAGTTGTTGCTCACATTGACAAGAAATTTTTTGAAAACATTCTAAAGATTTCTTAGAATTTCATGCGTCGTTATTCTGTCAATAAATCTATAGAGCTGACTGTTTTCCAATTAGAAAACAGAGAACCCAATCTTCAAGACAAATTCTATAAAGTTATAGACCGAACGCGTTTCGCCAAAAAGACCGCCGCGAGCGCGAGTTAGTGGAAAGACCCAGAGAGAGAGAGAGAGAGAGAGAAGACAAACGTATCCCTATCGACCCGGTCGATCGGTCGGAAGGAAGACGATACTCGAGAGCACGGAAATCGAGGAGTCGAAACGATCGGCGGCGGCAGTTTCGACGGAGAGCCGGCCGCCCCGACAAACGTTCCTTCGTTTCGTGGACGGTTAACGTCGGCCCGTCGTTTTCAACGGAAATTCAATTAAGGTATAAATAGCTCGGAAGAAGGCGAGAGCGAGAGAGAGAGAGAGAGAGAGTGTGTGTGTGAGAGAGAAAGAGAGGTCAAGCCATTAAAATGGCCGGCGTGCGGCCAATAAGAAGGTACAACTCGGTCGGCTTTGTCTGGCCGTGCGCGATCGTCGTTCTCTCTTTTCGCGCCGCCACGCCATTCCACGCCACGGCCACGCCAAGCCACGCCACGCCACGCCACGCCACGCCGCGCCGCGTCGCGTCGCGTCGCGCCACGCCATGGTGTTGCATTACGTTCCACTCTGTGTTCCAGACCTACCGCAATCCCGAACCTTCGGTCTAGACTCGTCGAGCGGCGGCGGTCACACGTCGGTCATTCACACGCGTGCGATTCCGTGCCGCCAACCGAGGAGTTACAACCGGCTCCTCTATACGCTCCCCGGTCGAGCGCGCGCGCCACCCTTCATCGACCACCGCCACCGCGACGACGACGAGAAACACGGGCTCTTCGATCGCGTGACAAATACCCCACGACGAAGTGTCTCGTCCCTCGTCGTCGTCGTCGTCGTCGTCGTCGTCGTCGTAGGTCGTCCACGGCGGGGGACCTTGAACTCCGAGAGAGGCGCGATGCGTCGCAGTAACGCGTGTCCGCCGGATGCGCGCGGGGCAGCCGGATTCTCGGAACGGTTTTCTCTCTCTCTCGCGCGCGAAGGTGAGAGAGAGAATCGCCGAAAGTGGGCGCGCCCGATTTCGATTCTCCGGCGTCGAAGGTCATACGACGATTTTACGTGGAAACGGGCCTCTCGACGGCGCCGCCGGACTGGGTCAGGTGTGAACATTCGCTCATTCTCGCGGGACCGGTCAAAGGCGCGCGGTCCAGAGGAATTAGGCGCACGATGTTCAGTTAACTTTGATAAATAGAAAATGCTCTGCGTTGCGTTGAGATTGTTAAGGTTGAATACAATTTCCTGCAATGATTATTTCTGTTTAGAATACAAACTTTAGAATACAAACACATCCTGCGTTAATTTATGGGTGTATATACACATTATCTATATAGTATTATACAATCTATAATAATAAAGAAGATAATTAAGGGTATAGACTTGAAAACACAAGGAAGGAGCAATATTAAATATACAACGCACTCCTCACCTTTCATCTTCGTGATAAAAATCAACATTGCCCCCCCTCCCCTCGCTCCGTCACACTCTCTCTCTCTATTATCGTTCCAAGATATTATTAACTCATTAGCTAACAGTTTATTCATCTACGTCTCGAGGACGCGGGTCGAGCTATCGCGATGACGTCGCGCTTTTCAAGCGGCCTAATAACATTACGTAATTCGAGATCGTAATCGCAAAGCCGAGCGCATAATTCGCAAGCAAGCAGCGACGTGCCCATAATGAAGGGGGATGATGGAAATCTTAGAAAGGCAATCGGTATACGGAGGGAGGGAAGAGGGGAGGACAGCGGACAGCTTCCTTTCCATCGAAACAACCGGTTCTGGTTTCACGGTCTTCGTCACCTGCGACCTTCTGTCACCGGCGGGCCAACGACACTACACCGTTTCAAAGGAAGTCTGGTGCCACTTTAACGACCTGCGCCTTGTACCGAGGAGGCTCAGGGTCAGAGGTCAGACGGGCTACCAATACGCATGCGAATATACTTACGCGGTATGGGACGAGGAGACGCGAGCACGCTCGCTTGAACGCGCCCGGCAGGATCGGGATCGAGCCGAGTACAAAAGAAAAAAAAAAAAATCCTCGCCGCGCGTCTCGATTTATATCCTCAAATTTCGAACACGCATCCCGTTCACACTCGACATCCGTTTGCGTGGATACGCGACGCGCATGCACAAAGCGGCAATCGACGATCGCAGATTCGTACCGTCGTTGTCGATGTTACACAAATTTTCGTATCAGACAAAGATACTAATCGTTGGTGACAATTTTTTTGAAGGAAGTTAAAAGATACAGAGATGTCTGCTATCGAAAATTAGAAGCATCTCATGAATTTAAGTTTTCGGGAGATTAATCATACAACAATTTTATCTCTCAGCTTTTAAATGGACTATGATACAAATTGACTCGAGTTTTTATTTCTTCTCAATACGATTAGAGCATATATATATATATATATATATATATATATGTATATATATATATATAAAGAAAACACTCAACATCTCTATTAGATTTGAATTTGAAGATAGAAGAAAATATCTAAGAGACAAATTGCACTTTTCAAAAGTCAAATACAATGTGACGATATAAATTGCTTCTCTTTTAAAGTTATTTTCAAAGTCATTTTAAGACCATTAAGACCATTTAGTAATTTTTTAAAATGGCAGATATATGTATATCTAATTTAATAGAATTGTGCCCGATCCTGTTAAAGAATTAAAGAACAAAAATTAAATTAAATTTGTCAAAGCAAATTCAATGACTTATGATATTATGATCTTTAAATAACTTTATATTGGGACATTTTTAATTAAAATTTAATTAATATTCTTGCTGTGATCAATGAAAATTCACATAACAATACCATAGGAATCATTCGAAAAAATAATATCAACAAATCAAGTGCCACTCAAATACTACTTGAATATAAACGTTGTTCTTATTACATATCACCGAATTAAAAACTTTACAAAAGAAATTTTCAAAACTGCATAAATTGTTGTCAGTAAAAAGATTAAGACAAATTATGATAGAATTACATTAATGATAGAACATTTTTCAATAAATTATTATTTACCGATGAATCTTCTTTCATAAAACAAAAGTAAATTTAAATAACATGCATTATCTATTTATTAAAACATCCTTATTAATCTTAAATTTCCAAGTCTAATGATATTAGGTCATGATGTTATAAATTTGACTCGCCGGTTTTGATGGTGTCAAATTAAAAATATCTGATATCATTAAAAAATACTGATGATCTCAAAATATAAGAAAGTAACCTATAATCATAATGTTTTATACTTTTTGAACAGTTTCTGGTGAAATTTTTCATAGAATTTATCGGGTAATTATTTAGAACTTCTATATAATTTTATAATTTTCTAGAAAATTTTTTTATATAATTTTTTTATGTATGTTGGACATTTTACAAACGTGCTAAAGAGAAATCTATGTTTTCTAAAATTATTTATATATGAATTTTGAAATATTCTAAGATTTCTCATCTTATAATTTTCAAAGTAAACTTATAAAATCTAATAAAGTATAAGGAATTTTCAAAGAAAAGCGCTTTATAATTATAAATTAAAATAAAAAGTTTTTTTATTAGATGTGTAACTCTTTGTGCTTAGATATTTTTATTATTTTTAAACCTAACAGAGAGATTTAGATAATCTGTTACTTGTAACTCATCTCACACACACACACACACACACGCACACGCACACACACACACAACTGCAAAAAGATATTCGATATGATCTCCCATTTTTAACGCATTCTTATACCCGACGAATTGAAGACTGCTGCATCTATTACAAATACAAATCTTATTTACTATTTTTTATATATAACGCCCAGAGCTATTAAGTTGTGATAACATTTGTTTGATATAAAAGCTCTGCAATTGTATTTATGAAATTGGAGTCTCCTAGATGGGGCATGTAGATTACATGAAAAAACAACGCTGAGTTTTTAGAATTAACCACCTAATTCGGTATAAAAAGTTTATATAAAAATTTGTTTGTTGTGTATATATGATATTGATGCAATAGTATATGCAGTCTAATGCAATAGCATGTGTAAATCGCTTTTAATTGGCAAAATAGGTGACGTCAAAAGAGTTTTACTGTCATTTCAATATTCCCTTAAAAATGATTTCTAGAAATAAAATATTATGTTATTATAAAATTAATAACTGACATAAAAAAAGTAAATTAAGAAAACATTATTTTTGCCTTTTATATTCTATGTTTGTTATTGTAATATTTATTACAACATTAATTATAATTTCTGTGCTTACATACAATAATTATTTTATTATATAGCAGAGAGATTATTTAAATACTTAGCATAATATAAAGCACAGTTTATTTTCATAATGCCATGTAAAACTCCATCAATCAACTTATAACTTTGCATGATAATCAATGTTTTATGTACCTATATTAATTCAGCGCAATTATCATATAAATAACAAATTCTAATTAGTTGCTTTTACCAGATGTACTTGGAAAGTTTATCAAGATGTTATCAATCTCACTGCAAATGTCTCCGAAAACTTCCGGTTCATCTCTCTCGCCATTGATAACTACTAGTTGTTTCTTGTAATTCCTAAGGATAGGTTTGATCATTCGACTGTGCTCTTTAATTCGCTGCCAATTTTCGTCAATACTGCGACTTTGCCTCTCAGTAGCGGTAATGGTTCTGGCTAGAACTCTTTCCATCAGCAGTGAGTTTCTGACATATAAATACAAGACAAGGTCTGGCGGTCGGATTTGTCTGTTGAAATGTTGACACTGTATCTTCTCCCTCGGAAACCCGCTCAGTAGGAAACCGCGCGAGGTATCTAGGCTGCTCAGCATCCTTGCTTTGATAAGCTCCACCATGACATCCGAGGGAACTAATTTACCCTCGGACATCAAATACGCCAGGATAACGCCTCTTTGTGAGCCGGTGGTCACTTCATTGCGCACCAATTCTCTGCTTACGATGGCACAGAAACCATAATGCTGTGCTACTCGTACACACTGTGTCGCTGCAGAAAAGAAGAATCAAAATTATTTCTAAAAAAATCAAAACTGTTTTCAATTATTATCTTTCTAAGAACAAAATTAATATTGTGTTTTATTTTTATTATGCTCATGTATGTACACTCGCTCACTAAAAGGTTGCGACACTTTCTTTTTTATAGGTTTCAAAACGCACTAATATTTTGCAAATGCGGACCACGATTGGTGGTATACTGCCTCTAGACTAAAGATAGTACAT
>NW_012027177.1:620906-621515 GCF_000956235.1 Wasmannia auropunctata
AGAAACTCATCTGCACTGTACTTATCTCTGATGAAATGGTAGCAAACATCAATGTGTTTTGTTCTTTTGTGGAATTCCGCATTCTTTATGAGTTTCAGTGCACTTTGATTGTCGATTTACAGAGTCGTCTTCAGACCTCGTAAGACTTGCAAGCTCTGCAGTAGACTTTTTACCCAGATGATTTCTTTTACTGCCTGGGAGGCTGCGACGTACTCCGCCTCAGTAGTTGAAAGAGCTACCACCTTTTGTTTTTGCGAACTCCACGAAATAGTTGACTCACTCAGTTTTAGGACAAGTCCCGTTGTGGATTTTCGTGTGTTCCCGGCGAAATCTGCGTCACTAAAGGCAAGAAGTTGAATGTCTTGTTGAGCTGGGAAATAGAGTCCGTATCGCACGGTTCCTTTCAGATATTTTATTATTCTTTTCACCGCATTCCAGTGGATTTTCTTAGGGTCTTCTAGATATTGACTCGCGCTGTTGACCGCAAATGTAATATCAGGTCTTGTGCCAATTGATAAGTACATCGAACTCCCCACTGCTTCACGATAAGGGACATTTGGAATATCTTTGTCTCCACATGGATGCACTGAAGTACACATCTGATGATGT
>NW_012027178.1:0-399 GCF_000956235.1 Wasmannia auropunctata
GTTGCACGAAGTGTATACAATATCCGAGACGAAGCTCGCTCTAAGTCCGTACGATGATAAGCGATACATTGTGCCTGATTCTACCGATTATTCTACCCTGCCATGGGGACATTATAAGATACCATTATAAATTAAAAAACTCATATATTTGTAATAACAAATATATAGTACATTTGTAATAATCTCATATATTTTTAATAAACATAATGTTTGATGCATATAATGAAAAAAACAATTTGTGATATAAATTTATTTTACAACACGTTATCCTTGTGTATCCATGAATTATGTGAATCATCTAATCCCAGCCATTTCACGTATACCTCATTCTCTCTTTTGCGCAAAATTTTTTCAACGAGGTACACGTCAGGATTAGCAACAGATCGGAAGAGCACACGT
>NW_012027178.1:1510-1981 GCF_000956235.1 Wasmannia auropunctata
GTAAAATGTCGATAAAAGAAAAGAAGGAAGGGTCGGTGACAACGCTTGCAAAGAATTGCGTAACGTTCATGTTTGATGAAATTCGATACGAACTCAACGGTGTAGAGATTGATCGCAACAGAAACGTTGGAATTACCACTACTATCAAAAACTATTTATCGCTAACGTATGGCAAAGCTGCAATTTTGCATAATGCCGGATGGGCCTTAACACCGCACATATCCGAAAGATACTTTAACTTTTGCGTGGCGCTCAACATGTTGCTGGGCTTTTGTGAAGATTACAAACGTGTGGTTGTTAACGCTCGGCACGAATTGATTTTGATACGAGCGTGCAACGATACAATTGTCTTGTGGGAGACGCCGCGACTGAGCCTAAAGTTGAAATACACAAGGTGCAATGGCGAATGCCTCACGTCATGTTAAACGAGGTCAATAAACTGTCCATGCTACGAGCTTTGGAAAGCGGCCA
>NW_012027178.1:2795-3389 GCF_000956235.1 Wasmannia auropunctata
GAAGAATTTATCGAGAGCGGACCTATTTATAGAAACGCGTAGCACGAATGTGCTCAGTTAGCCGAAATGTTTCTTATCGTGTCGGATAACAGTGATATTCTCAGTTTTAACCAACAAAGAGTTAGAGTATATACCGAAAGTCGTTTTGCTGCGAGAGTTTCCAAACTGTATAAATCAATTGTGGGACAGATTACCCGAGCATATAAAAGCTGATTCGGAGGTTCAACAGTATCGTCGGTGTCTGAAACATTATCATTAACCGGGGCAGCGGACACACATTGACGGTCCTGCACCGTTTGTAAAGAATTGCAACGAATGCCGTCGAGAGGCCGCGGTTTGATAAATCGCGCGATAAATGCGCTTCCCTTTAAATTGCATATCCCCGGATATCAATTTTGTGGCCCGGGAACGCGTTTAGAACAGCGATTGGCTAGAGGTGATCGAGGCATTAATCCACTGGACGCGGCGTGTCGCGAGCACGACATCGCATATTCGCGGAGCAACGAACTTGCTGAACGGCACGTGGCTGACAACATACTCGCCGCGAAAGCGCGAAAACGCATAACCGCGAGAGATTCGACTCTCGGAGAGAGA
>NW_012027178.1:5411-5932 GCF_000956235.1 Wasmannia auropunctata
TGGAGAATGGACCTTTCGTAGTCATTGACTGCACGCGACAAAACGAGTCCATCAAGAGCGCTACCGTGGATGTGCGAATAGAATTTGACTGTAAAGAAAATGTGCCGGAAAATACTACAGCCTATTGTCTTATCTTACACGATCGCATGATTGAATATTGCCCATTATTCAACGTTGTGCGCAAAATCACATAAATTGTCACGTCTGCAAATATTCTCATCTGAGATAAAAACTGCGACAATTCGCGATGAGGACACAGTTTTGATAGATTACTCGTCATGGTTGTACCTACGTTTGTAGATCTGCAAGGATTCACCGTTGGAAAGAGATTTATCGTAAAAGAAGTGACTGTCCTGAGAAGAGGTACAGTTCTTTCGCATTACATTTTTGCGAGTCCTATGCCATGGAATTCTGTAACAAAATTCGACAAGTCTGACGCTTCCTGGTTGATTGCTTCATCATGAATTGAGATGGGAAGACGGGATGATTCCGTACAGCATGGCGAAACACCTGATTGCAAC
>NW_012027178.1:7510-9054 GCF_000956235.1 Wasmannia auropunctata
AACAGACAGACAGATTTGATAGATCAGCGGTATCGGTTCGACTGACGGTTCAATAGAACAGGGGTATCTGTTTGATAGAACAGGGGTATCGGTTCGATTGGTTGTATGATTGATGGTTTCATTTACGCGTCTTCGTGACTTTGCCATGACATTGAGATGCGGTGAATGCTGACACGTTCATTTTTTATCTCGACCCATATAATATATCTAACTAATAAAGGTCGCGAAAGAATATGATTTTCTTTGTAGTTAAACTAATAGCTGTTTGATAGAACAGACAGGTAATTTGACAGGCAGTTCGACCGGCAGTTCAACAGATCAGGGGTATTGGTTTGACAGGCGATTCGACAGACGGTTCGACAGATCAGCGGTATCGGTTGAACAGATCAGCTGTATCGGTTCGCCAGATCAGCTGTATCGGATCGATTGGCGGTTCCGTAAAAGCGTTTTTATAGTTACGAGTGTTTCAATTTCATTTATATTCTTTATAGCCGCTATCATTTTGGAGGAGCGTGTGAGTGATATAATGTATCAATATCATCCTTGCAGCATTATCAGGTAGGAGAGATAATTAATTCTATGGCTTGCATTTTTACTCGCGGGTTCTCGTGGAGCCTTTGAGTCAGTCGCCATTAAGCTGTTGTGACTGTCGAGTGAATCTCCGTAAAATAAACGTAATGTTGTGCCAGTGCATTAGTTGCGAGAAAACATTCGCACCCAGTACCTGCGATGTATGTTCGCGCAGGTACTGGCTGCGCGCGGGGCGACAGCTTGCTGCCTCCGAGCATGACGACCAATTTTTGTGGGCCCTCGCAAGGGCTAGAACGCCTCCGAGAGAGGAGGAGGGCCCGCAGCACGAGGAGGCGCCGCGGAGCCCACAGATGGAGGGTCCGCGCGAGGATGCGAGCTCGCAGGACAGCCCGCAGGCACCGGCGAGCCCGTGCGAGGAGGCACCGCTGCGCATCATCCTCGACGTAGCAACCGGAAATAGAACGGTTGCGTATTACAACTAGGGTAAGTATTTTTTTACTAGTTATCCTTCTTTCTTTCTTCTTTTTACACTTTTTATAAATTGCTTCCCTTTTTGTCTGTTGCAGATAGCAACGGGCAGGCGGATTTGCGCCGATTAGATTATATATCATATAACATTAATTTTAAAATAAACATTTTATATTATTTTAATTATAATATCTATTTTCTTCTCCTCCTCTTCCTCTTCGCAAACGTGCAGGTGGGACCGCGAGCGATAACGGGTGGGATGGGGCCCGTGCGCAACGGCGGCGTACGCGGCGGCGGCGGCGGAGGCGGCGGCGGCGAACGCGAGCGCGGTTCCTCTTTCCCCGCGATACCCGCATCTCCAACGCGGTATCCCTCTTCCCCGCGGACCCTCGACGCGGTTTCCCCGTCCCCGCGGATCCCGGACCCACGACGCGGTTCCCCCGTCCCCGCGCATCCCGGACCCACGACGCGGTTCCCCCGTCCCCGCGCATCCCGCACCCACGTCTCCGCGGTCAGGCCAGCTGAGCGAGTGGCTTTCCGCGGCT
>NW_012027178.1:9090-14835 GCF_000956235.1 Wasmannia auropunctata
CCCGCGGACCCTCCGCGGACCACCCTGCCCCTCACCCCCCCCTCGTAGCCTCATGGAGTAGAACCCGCCTATTATATCTACTCATATTCATGCCGAATCTGCCAACAAAAGCACCACTCGATGCTGCATCTTGACTCGGACTCTTCTTCGTTAAATACAATTACTGTACCGATAAATTCAACTGCGCAATCAGAAGAAAATCAGTCGGAGTCCGTAACTGCTCTATTCTCTACGTCTAAAATACCCGTTCGATCGCCCGTCTTACTAGCAACCGCTCGCGTAACCGTTGGTTCGCTTCAAGGTCGCACTCTCCGCGTGCGAGCGCTCCTCGATCAAGGGTCAGAAATGACCTTCATTACGGAAAGGTTAGCGCAATTATTAAAATTACGTCGCGTTCAAATGCCTATTTCGATTTCTGCCGTCGGATGTGTCAATGCGGGTACGTATCGTTATGCCGCTCAAATTCAAATCACTCCGATCAACGAATCAACTCAAGTTCTAACGACGACAGCGTCGATTCTCAAGTCGTTAACTAAGTATTCTCCTGTTTCCGCAATCTCGCGCGAGAAGTGGAGTCATTTGGCAGATCTAAATCTCGCCGATCCTGATCCTACAAGTACCGACCCGATTGATATAATTCTCGGCGCGGATCTTTATGGCGAAATTATTCTTAACGGAATTCGAAAAGGTCTCATTGGACAACCCGTCGCGCAAAATACAATTTTAGGATGGATCATTTCCGGTCCGACTACCGCATCTCAGTCGTCGCGACAAACAGTCACCGTTTAGCACTGCTCGAATTCGGGAGCTCTCGATCAGGAACTTAGAAAATTCTGGGAAATCGAAGAAATCCCGCGTCAAACATTACTCAGTCCGGAAGAGCAGCAATGTGAAGATCATTTTGTGAACACGCATTCGCGCGGTGCTGACGGGAGATATATCGTGCGTCTTCCGTTAAAGCGAGGCCCTCCGATCGACATCGGTGACTCATTTGCGATTGCCGAGCGTTGTCTCAAAAGCCTTCACCGTCGATTCAATTCGAGCTCCACTCTTAAATCCGAGTATGCCGAATTTCTCCGGGAATACGAGTCTTTAGGGTACATGTCCAAAGCCCCAAACATGGTCTCTTCACAGTGCGTATATATTCCGCATCATCCGGTCATACGAGAGAGCAGTCTCACAACGCGTTTAAGAGTGGTGTTCAATGCTTCGAGTTTAACGATCAATATGACATCATTGAATAATCATTTGCTTACCGGTCCGAAACTTCAGACCAATTTGTCCGCGGTCATTCTCCGATGGCGACAATACCGATACGTCTACTCCGCGGATATAGCAAAGATGTATCGGCAAATTCGTGTTGACCCGCGTGACATTGACTATCAACGAATTCTTTGGACCGAAAACCAAAATGAGAAAGCGCAACCGTATCAGCTCACAACGGTAACTTATGGCACCGCGTGTGCTCCGTTCTTGGCTCTGTGCGTTATTCGACAATTAGTCCACGACGAAGGTCACTCGTTTCCTATGGCCGCGTCAGTTTTGCAAGAGAATATCTACGTCGACGACGTGCTCTTCGGCGCAGATGACATTCCTTTTCTGCGACAACTCCGCACTCAAGTGTGCGCGTTATTGAATCGAGGCCAGTTCGATTTGAGAAAATGGTCCAGTAATTCAGCGAAATTGTTAAGCGACATTGATCCCGAGGATCACGGATTGGCATGCAGCAAAACTCTACAAACCGATGACTATCTCAAAATTCTCGGTCTCATTTGGGATCCACTCGTGGACGCCTTCAAATTTCGAGTCAATCTCCCGAAATCAAGTTCAAAAACCAAGCATTCAATTCTAGCTGATATTGCTAAATTCTTTGACCCCCTAGGGTGGGGCACACCTGCTACGATTACTGCAAAAATTTTCTTGCAGCAATTGTGGCAGCTCAAAATCGACTGGGACGACATCATTCCAGATTCACTCCTGAAGCAATGGGAGACCCTTCAACAGTCCCTGGCGGACTTCAATGACCTTCAGATGAATCGTTGGATTCAGAAAGGCTCCGACACCGCTCATTGTGAGCTTCACGGGTTTGCAGACGCCTCCACGAAAGCTTACGCCGCGGCGATCTACATTAGACTAGTCTCTTTGGCCGGTGAAACGACATCGATGCTACTCGTCGGGAAATCAAAAGTCGCGCCAATTAAATCTTTAAGCGTACCGCGGTTAGAGTTAACAGCAGCCGTGTTACTGTCTCGATTATTGGAGTTCGTGCGATCCTCGCTTAACCTTTACATGATTCCGTGCTACTGTTGGACCGACTCAACTGTCGTGCTCGCGTGGTTGGCCCAACACCCTTCAAAATGGAAGACGTTTGTGTCGAACCGCGTCTCCGAAATTCAATCTCGAGTTCCCTTTGCGTCATGGCGACACGTTGCTACTGAGGAAAACCCGGCTGATTGCGCCTCTCGTGGCATCACCGGTTCGCAACTAGCTTCTCATCAACTATGGTGGCACGGACCCGCTTGGTTGCGAAGTCCTGCTTCCGAATGGCCATCTCCCATTAAGTCGCCTCCGCCTGAAACTTCCCTAGAAATTAATTCGCGTCTCACGACTCACCTCACGCAATCCGTCGAACCGTGGGATCTCGCGACGCGTTTCTCGTCATGGCCGAAGCTAATTAGAGTAACGGCCTATGTACTTCGGTATATTTCTCGACTCCGTAAACACTCTCGCTCACCCACTGAGCAGGCGGAAAGCCCGTTGTCTCTCTCCGGAGAAGAATGTCAGTACGCGAAAATGTTCTGGCTCACTCGCATTCAAAAGGAACTATTCCCCCGCGAAAGGGACGCGCTGCTACGAAAGAAGCTGATCTCGTCGAAGAGTCCTCTCCTCTCTCTCAATCCGTTTCTCGACGACGATAAAATAATTCGTGTTGGCGGGCGGTTGTCGCACGCGTCTCTTCCCGCACGGACGAAACATCCTATTGTCTTAGCTTCTCATCCTCTAGTTATATTGCTGCTTCGTCACGCTCATTTGCGAGCCCTTCACGCAGGCACCCAACTCACACTCGCGACGATTCGCCGAGAATTTTGGGTATTGCGCGCTCGAAATCTCGTAAAAAACGTAATTCATCGCTGCATTGTTTGTACTCGCGAAAAGGCTAGCGTGCCCACACAAATCATGGGCGACTTACCTCGCGTTCGAGTTAACCCCCCCGCTCGCGCTTTTCTCCACTGCGAAGTGGATTATGCCGGCCCCGTGTTGATACGCGCCTTGTCAGGCAAAATCATCGCAACAACAGTTTTGGCCTATACTTGGCTCCATTATTCCATATGATAATGTTTTTATGATTGGGCTTTATCAAGGCAATGAAAAACCTGAGGATGTTAATGATTTCTTAAAAGATTTTGTCAATGAGGCTACAGAAATATGTCAGAATGGTATTAACATCAATGGTCAACATATTGCATGTCGCATTGGAGCCTTAATTTGTGATACACCAGCAAAATCATTTGTTTTGTGTATCAAAGGACATTCTGGATATTCGAGCTGTACAAAGTGTACTACGGAAGGAGAATATGTAGGAAATCGAATGTGTTTCCCACAACTTGACGCACCACTTAGAACAGATGATAATTTTGTACAAAAGATAGACGATAGTTATCACAAGCCTGGTACAACTTGCAGTTTGTTGAGAATTCCTTATTTTAAACCTGTTACAAATGTGCCATTGGATTACATGCACTTGATTTGTTTAGGAATAATGCGGAAATTATTGAATTTATGGCTTAATGGAGAATTAAAATATCGATTACAACACAGAGCCGTGAACGAAATTTCTTCACGTTTAATGTTATTAAAGCCATCGATACCTGTAGAATTTGCACGAAAACCTCGAACATTGGATTCTGTAAAATTATGGAAAGTCACAGAATATCGATTAATATTATTGTATACGGGTCCACTGGCATTTAAATCCATATTAAAGAAAAATGTATACATACATTTTATGACATTACATGTCATTGTAAGGATCTTGTCTTCTATGGATTTACATGAACACCTAAACTATGCACAAGATCTGATTATTTTTTTTATCAAAACATTTGTACAACTGTATGGAGTTCAACACATATCACATAACGTTCATTATCTTCTTCATCTGGTGGATGATGTCAAAAGATTTGGACCTGTTGATAACTTTAGTGCATTTAAATTTGAAAATTATATGCAGACACTTAAAAAATACTTGCGAAAAGCGGAAAAACCGTTACAACAAGTGGTGCGAAGATACACTGAAAAAGAAAAGAACTTAAATACTTTGTCTGCTGCTTTATCACATTCTGATTCAAAACATCCTCATTTAACGTCGTTACATTTCAATGGTCCACTTATACAGAATTGTCACAATCCACAATATAAAGTTATTAAATTTAACGGAATGACATTTAAAGCTGGAACATTAGTTGATAGCTGTTGTGGCTTAAATTGTGGTGCAATTGTCAGTATAAAAAATGTGGCTTTTTGCGCAAAACGGAATACTTCTGTCATTATTGGACAAGAATTCTTGAGAAAAGATCTATTTATTGTTCCGTGTTCATCTTCCTTGCTTGATATTTATTCTGTTCATTCTTTGTCTGACTTGAAATCATGGCCACTTCGAAATATCGTTAAAAAATATTTTCTATTACCAGATGGTAATAATGAAAAAAATAATAAAATTGCCGCTTTTCCTCTTATGCATTCCAACGTTTAAATCTTACATCTACTTTTACGCAGAATGGCTCACAAGCATGAAAAATACATAGTTGTGGAATTCGAAGACGGAATCCAAATCATATCTAGAACTTGGTTGAATAATGATTGTACAAAAGCTAAATGGCCCGATTGTTATGTAACTTATACGAGATACGATAAAGCAGTTAGATTAATGGAAGAACCTCAAGCCACTTGAAAGGAACATACTGTTGTGAAAATATTTACATCATGTTGTAAGTAATGTTATATTTTATGTATTACTTTTTGGGACTTTTTTCATGTATATATTTAATTTATTTATTATTGCGGAAAATGCTTATTACGGTATCATTTTTTTAGCTAACTATGCACAGGCACAACAAAAATTAAAACTAGCTGAAGATTTATCTGATGTCAATACATGTTCTGAAAAAGAAGAATATTTAAAAAAGTCACGTAAAACCAGAGTAGCAAAAGTATATTCAAGTTCTGACAACGAGAGTGAGTTATCTGACGAAGAAATAGATTTATCCCTTCCAAAACCTCCAAACAAACAAACTGACAATAGAAAAATATCAAAAAAAAAGAACTTCAGCCATATTTACGTAAGTAATATAAACCGCAGAGAATTGAATGCAAAACAAATTTTTATTTCAATAAAAATTTATTCGCCGATCTCAAGTACAATTATATTACAATGTAACATTTGTAAAATATTGAATTTCAATGAAAATAAAATATAAATCGAAATAGACGAATAAATTTGTATTTAAATTAAGAAAATTATATTTTATTTATTAATAACACTTTATTATTTATTCGTTATTTCTTATTTAAAAAATTGACCAACTCATTAATTTTGCATCCAATGCTGAGTGTACCCCATTTTATATTAAGACATCTAAATAATGCTTTAAAAATCTAAAGTTTAAAATTTTAACTTTTCTACTTTTTGTTATAAATACCTAATTTCTAATTATAAATAATAATGACAATGCAAAAAAAATAAAT
>NW_012027178.1:16013-18408 GCF_000956235.1 Wasmannia auropunctata
GCTGGCAGCGATTCGAAAATCGATCGAGGCGTTGCATGACACGCGACATGACGAAAATCGTTATGGGAAAGATCGTCGCCGGGACGATCGTCGACCGCGTCAGCGTCCACGTTCGCGTTCACGGAGCCGTGGTCACCCGTCGAACGGCCTGTGCTGGTACCATTGGCGATTTGGTCCAGAGTCGTATTTGGTACTCGGTGCGACGGCCCTTCGTTGATGGCGACGGAAGACGGAGGCCATCAAACGCGTCGCCTTTTCGTGACGGACATAGATACAAAAATTAATTTTCTTATCGACACGGGTGCGGATCTCTGCGTGTATCCCCGGAGGATGGTTCGCGGGCCACGACAGAGATCGTCCTACGAATTATCCGCAGCAAATGACACCGTGATTCATACATACGGAACAGAAACTCTTACACTAAACCTCGGACTCCGACGCGCGTTTGTGTGGCGGTTTGTGATCGCGGACGTGGCAAAGCCCATTATTGGGGCAGACTTTCTCGTGCATTACGGATTGCTGGTGGATTTCCGAAATCGTCGGCTCGATCAACTGACGAGTCTCGTGGCACGAGGTCGTTGCGTGCGGTGCGACGTGCCCAGCGTGAAAACGGTCGCCGGTACAACGCCATTTCACGAATTGTTGGCACGATATCCGGAAATTACAAGACCGGAGAGTCGCCCGAAGGAGGTCAGGCACGATACGCGACATTACATAAAAACCACGCCAGGACCGTCGGTGATTTGTAGACCGCGAAGACTCGCGCCGGAGCGTTTGGCAGCCGCAAAGAGGGAATTCGAGAGAATGGTGGATCTCGGAATTGCAAGACCATCAAAAAGTTGTTGGTCATCACCCTTGCATTTAGTGCCCAAAAAAGACGCAGAACTACGACCGTGCGGCGACTATCGAGCCCTTAACGCGCGAACAGTCCCGGATTGTTATCCGGTGCGGCACATAGAAGACTTCGCGCAGGCCCTGCAAGGAAAGAAACTTTTCACCACCATCGATTTAATTCGGGCATATCATCAGATTCCCGTCGCGGAGGAGGATATCCCGAAAACAGCGATTACGACGCCGTTTGGAATGTTCGAGTTCCCGTCGATGTCTTTCGGTTTGCGGAACGCGGCGCAAACATTCCAGCGGTTTATCGACGAAGTTCTTCGCGACCTCGATTTTTGTTTCGCGTACATCGACGACATCCTTATCGCGTCATCGTCAGTCGAGGAACATCTCGAGCATCTTCGTACGGTGTTCGAGCGGTTGCAGACGTACGGTGTCGTCATTAATCCGGCGAAATGCGTGTTCGGAAAGGAAGAAGTCGAGTTCCTCGGATACTTGATAACCGGCGAGGGAACACGACCGTTGCCCGCGCGAGTGCAAGTGATCCGCGACTATCAGATGCCGAAGACTGCCAGGGATCTCCGCCGATATCTTGGCATGCTGAATTTTTATAGAAGATTTTTGCCGGGGGCCGCTGAGACACTGGCACCGCTAAACGATCTCCTTCGTAATAACATGAAGGGAAAGGCTCCGATAACCTGGACACCGCAAGCGGAGCGCGCGTTCGAGGCGTCGCGAGAAAAGCTAGCGCAGGCCACACTCCTAGCACATCCGAGGAGCGACGCGGAATTAGCGCTTTTTACCGACGCGTCTGATCATAGCGTCGGAGCCGCGTTACAGCAGCGGAATGGAGACGACTAGGAACCGCTGGCATTTTATTCCAAAAAATTAAGTCCGACCGAGGCGAAATATAGCGCATTTGATAGAGAGCTCTTGGCTATATATCTCGCTATAAAATACTTCCGACACATGGTGGAAGCCCGGAATCTCACGGTTTACACGGATCACAAGCCGCTTATTTACGCGTTTCGGCAGAAACCGGAAAAATGTACGCCGCGTCAATTTCGGCACTTAGATTTCGTCGGCCAGTTCACGACCGATATTAGACACGTGTCTGGCGACGAAAATGTGGTAGCGGATGCATTGTCGAGGATCGAGGGGCTCCAATCCCCTATGGATTATACGGCACTGGCAGTGTCGGACTGCCAGTGCCGGCATGGCACTGGTATACTGCACGGCAGGAAAACGACGAGGAGCTCAAGAAATACCTACAACGAGAATCCGGATTGCAGCTCAGGAAAATCGAGATTCCGGGAACAGGAACAGCGGTATACTGTGACACAGGTACAGCAACGCCACGACCTTTTCTGACAAGGCCATTCCGACGAGCCGCTTTCGATATAATACACAACCTGGCGCATCCGGGAATTAGGGCGACGACCAAACTCGTAGCCCAGCGTTTCGTATGGCCATCCATGAACGCGGATTGCCGTGCCTGGGCTCGCACGTGCGTGCCATGTCAGCGAGCGAAGGTGACTCGCCATGTATCGGCACC
>NW_012027179.1:0-366 GCF_000956235.1 Wasmannia auropunctata
AGAAACTGCTGAAGTTTGTAGATGGGGAGAGTCACAGAAAATTATCTACGCGAAAAAACTGTTGCGAGGTTCAGCAAAATTATTCGTCACGTACGAGCAGTGTGCTAAATCTTGGAAGAAGTTGAAGAAAGCCTTAATCGCAGAGTTCGGAGAGATAGTTAACAGCAAGCGCGTTCATCAAGAATTGTCTCGTGCAAGAAAGAAAAGCGACGAGTCATTCCAAGAATACATGTATCGCATATTGGAAATTGCGAGCCATGCAGATATAGAACTGGAAGCTAAAATTCATTATATCATCGATGGAATTCAAGACACGTAATAACTTCGTATAGCATACAACTGAGTCGACAAGGCACACAGGGGATA
>NW_012027179.1:8106-13967 GCF_000956235.1 Wasmannia auropunctata
GGACACTCTGTGTATATATATATATACCTATATATATATATATATATATATATATATATATTTGTGATATAATATTTAAATATAAGTACAATTAATATAATAAATAATTATTTTATACATTTTCTTGTTGTACATATGAAATATTCATATGAAACAATTATTTATTAATATAATAAATAATTATTACAAATAATACACTAACACACATTGTTTTAGATACATGTTGTGCAAACCAGAAAATGATTTGTTGATGAAGAGAAAAATGGATTTAATGCTAAATTTATGAATAAATTCAAATACGTATGTGCAAAGTAATTCATGTGAAACGGAATTATTATCTGATTCATTGCTGACAAAAGGAGATTTTTCTAACTTTGAGACAAACCTTCAAACTGATCGAGAAATTAGAAAACAATTTGTAAATATTTTTCTGTGTATCTTTTGGTGTACATTTTCTTTATCTTTAATACTTTTCGTGCCACATTTTTGCATGACTTTCCCATATTAACTATAATATTGTTACGCCCGGGGATCGTTTTCTTATAGTCCTACGTTCGCACACGCGCACTCGCGGAATCGCGGAATAAATGAATAGAACGCTTATTATAAAGGAACTCTCTCTTTAATGTAAACGCAACGAATACAGCAATAAAACCGGTAACAGAGAATAGCACGTCCGAACGTAAAGACGGCAGTCTCCAAAATCTCCCGCGTCCATTTCACATCAGCCGGCTCGTTGTCAGGGAAACGCGCTTCGCAGCTTCTCGCAATCTCGGTAGTTCACTTCGACTCGCTCGAGATCGAACGGCGCGGGCATAACAATATGATACATACACAGTAACAATGTTAATAAGTTCTTCTTTTACCTATATGTTAGATATGTATTAATATCTTTATTTTATTAATGTTTTATACTTTATCAGTTTTACTCTTTTATTTTTAAATGTATTTTAAAAAATACTTAATTGCGAATGTAATGTAATATTATAATTTTGTTGAAATATTAGGTGTTAAACTTAATTCCTGCCGTTTATTCGTCTCTAAAATCGATTTGTTTCAAAGGGAAGATGAATGAATACCTCAATCAAAGTAATTTCCTCCATTTTCTACTACTTTTTCCCATCTCTCCGGCAACAGGGTAATCCCACGACAGTAGAACGCGGTGTCTTTCCGGAGGCGATCCATTCATCCATCCATTTTTGGACTTCGTTGTAACTGGAGAAGTGTGTGTCCGTAAGTGCGTGTTGCATCGATCGGAAGAGATGGTGCCAAGTCTGGAGAGTACGCTGGGTGCGGCAGAACTTCCCATTCAAGCTCTCGAAGTGCCTGCTTCACGCTTTTCGCGCGGTCGAGCGTTATCATGCAACAAAATGACTTTGTATCGATTGTTGATTACGAATGATCTTTTTTGCATCAATACGTCACTCAATCGGTATAATTGCTGTTGGTAGCGATCAGCTGTAACGGTTTCATTTGGACCCAAGAGTTCGTAATACAGCACACCTTTCTGGTCCCACTAAACGCATAGCAAGGTCTTATGCCCGTGAATATTCTTCTTCGGCGTTGAAGCGGATGGTTGGCCGGGGTCCACCCATGATTTTTTCCGCTTGGAATTATTAAAATAAATCCATTTTTCATCGCCAGTCACGATGCGCCACAAAAAACTCTTTTTTCTTTACCTGGCAAGCAATAGTCAAACGATTCAAAATGGCATTTTCTGACAACTCATGTGGTAGCCATTCCCCTTCCTTATGAATCTTTCCCATGGCATCCAAGCGTTTTGAGACGGCCATTGGAGTAACATTTAACTGTTCCGACAACTTTAAAAGCGTTTGGGCTGGATTCTCATCGAGCAGTTCTTGCAGCTCGACATCTTCAAATTTTTTCGGCTGTCCTGGACGTTCTTTGTCTCTCACATCAAAATCACCGTTTCGGAAGCGTTCAAACCAAACTCTACATGTTCTTTCCGATGGAGTTCATCACCATACACTTCGGATAATAAGCGATGCGCTTCAGCTGCGGTTTTCTTGAGGTCGAAGTAGTGAAGAAGCACATGTCGGAAAAACAGCTTATCGCGATTCATTTTCAGTCGATTGGAAAATCTCTTTGACGTCGAGAAATCTTACCTATGAGGATTGAATCACTTTCAGCGATGTCTAAACTACAAAAGACATATGACTTCATCGTCGAAACTCGCCAGCGTTGGAGCCAGCACCCTCTAGTAGCGAGCGGCAGGAATTAAGTTTAACACCTTCTATGTTGCGCCTATAACTGCAATTATATATTATATATAATTATTGCAGAAAAACAAGATTACCACTATTGGTGGAAAATCGTATGCTCACAAAACAAGAAATATAATCAAATTTATTTTGGCTGACAATGTTTGTCAAATGTTATCGTGCACAGGCCAAAAAAAAAGATCAACGGCTGTAAAAGATACTACATTTGCAGAAATTATTCTAGGTAAGATTCTAGATTTTAATAAAACATAAGTAGTTAGCAATATCATCGATTATAAGGCCTTGCATCCTGAAAGCCAACGACAGCTGGCTTCTGTTTGTAGAGTAAAACCTGAAAAAAGTTGACTGCTAACTATCTAATTTCCTTTTCACTCTATCAACAAAGTGCTTGGTCTATGTATCAATGTTGTTGGCTTTAAAGGTGCAGATCCATATATATGAAAAAAACGAAATAAGAAGGAAGTATAACAGAAGAATAATCAATCAAAATGTTTTTATTCCAAATTATATATGCAGACTGTTAACTAGTATTAAATTTAATGTTATTATTTATAATTATTTAATGATATTAAATTTATATAAGCTTTTATTTTTTAAATACAAAATATTTGTAACATTAAAGTTAATTTTGTGGTTGTTTTAGATTATGTATCACACACTGAAAAATGCACTTTGCATGAGGTACAAAAAGTTGTACAAGAATGATTGCAACATACTGGAGATCGCATAAATTACGCGAAAAAAACTCAATGAGAACAAAAAAAGTTTAATCCTTGAACATTGATGCCGACGTAATAAAGGAGGTACTGTTGATGGTGGCACATGAGGTTACCTACTGCAAAGATCGAAAAGAATGACATCAAAAAGATGAACAAATTTATATTTGACGAGCGAAATGACAGTACACTGCAAATCCAAGTTTGTACTGTAGTCACTTTACGCATTTATACGCGTGTTATATTTTTATACATTTATCTGTGTTTTACACAGTTAAATGTATATTGTTTATACGCTTAATTTTACAATAATATGTGTAAGAGTGTAAAAAATATGCATTTAATTGTGTAAAACATAGATAAAATATGTAAAAATATAATACGCATATAAATGTGTAAAAAGTGACTATAGATTTACACACTCGGATTTGCAGTGTATAATTCAGTGCATTTCGTATACATTACATATGTTAACGTATGTTTTATATAAGATTTGTTAATTATTAAGAAAATATTTAGTTATTCATATATTATTTTATTATATTTTATAATATTCTATTTATTTAATATTTTATAATATTCTCATTTTTTTAATGTCAAATTTATTTATACGTATTTATTATATACGTACGGTCGCGTCCGGCGTGTTAGTGTTTTGCCACGAGGGACGCGGGGCTGGGATCGCGAATGATGGGGGTTGATGAAGGCGTATATGTGATTGAAGAGAGGATTATGTTTTATTGGGGGAAGTACGATCAGAATATTGGCGAGTCTTGGGGGCCGAGCGAAAAACCCATTTTGACTGCCGTGCGGCGTAGTTTTTTTTCTAATTTTTGTCAAGGAATAGGAAATTTCGCGGTGAAACAGATCTGGCTCGAAACTGATAAAGAAGGAGAAAAACTCTAATAGATGCGCCTTTTGATCATCACTTCGTACTTTTGGGGACGGGGAGACAGGATCGGTTAATGATTACTCGAAAATATTAATTGATCTTTACTCTATTGACTATCCTCATGTTGAGGTGACACTGAACGTTATCAACTATCTTGAGCTGGACCTTGCCAGCTGACAAGGGCTCGCGACGCGGGGATGCCTGGCGGGTCATTGGGACCGGGCGAGTCCCCTTCCGTACGAACGGCCCGTCCGATTCCTTCTCACGCGGAGGCGTCGAGTTCTTGATGCGCGGAGGGGGTAGCGGAAGTCTGCGAGGCGGAAGTTTGCGCGGCGGAAGAGGGGGGGAGGCGACAGTGGTGCGGGTGGCACTGCCCAAGAAGGGTTCGGGGGGAGGGGTGGCCGGGGCTCAGGTTTGTTCCTCGGTAAGTCGAACACCGAGGGGTCGAACTTCCCGTGCTCAAGGAATGCCCGGTGTATTTGGTCCACCTTTCTCTTTCGACCTCCCCTCTTAGACCTCTTCCTCCTTAAATGAATGAATAAATGAATGCTGAGAGTGAAAGGAGGGAAAATGATTTTAGTTTTGGTTCCCCTGATAACCCCTTTTTTTTACACTTTACCTGTAGCGGAACTTTCGGTAGATTTCCATGGGATCCATGGTGTTAGTGGCAAGAGCGAAAAAGATTAGCCGAAAAAGAGGGGTCCCGGTGAAGACCGTGCGAAAAAGAAAAGGAAAAAAAAAGGAGAGAGACAGAGTGCCGTGCGCAAAGCGTGAATGAGCCTATGGCATAAATATGTAAAATAGATTTTAGTCGGTGATGCTCGTTGTGTTTAATAAGGGATGAGAGGGAACGCCGAATATCCAGCGCCTTGTAAGGAGGGCAGAGAAGAGGAAAAAGAGAGAAAGTTGATGAAACGCTTGCTCAACAACGCCTTAGGTGAATAAGGATGAGGGGGGTAACGTGGAAGCACCGGAGGTGGTGCAAATTAGCAACCCACACCTTATTTTTTTTTAAGGGGGAGGGGGCTAGGAACGCTTAACAGCGCCTTAATGGTAAGTGAGGAATAGAATCACGAGGGGTAGCGGGAATACTAATGTGAGAAGGAACGCCGGATGTCTAGCGCCTTATGGGTAGGGGAAGCAGGGTGGAGGTGTTGGGATTATAGCGAATTTACGTGGCTTAGGGAGAGGAGGGTGAGAAGGAACGCCGGATGTCCAGCGCCTTATAAGAAGAGAGGGGAGAGGGAAGGGTGAAGTGCAAAAAGAAAAGGCTTAATGATGGTGTTAATGCTTTTTAATGCTTACCGTGTCTTACTGTACAGAGACGCGGGGTCTGATCGTCGGCGTCGATTCAGACAAGAATGAATCGAGTGCCGAAATCGGCTCGCTTATATACGCGCAGCTTAATGGCTGAGGCGTAAAGAGGGGCTATATTTCCCAGAAAACTGGAAAATATTATTTAATCGAAACCGTTGAGTATTTCCTTAATTACTGGTCGGATCGGCAATACTTGATATGGCCTTACAATATTTTATGTACTTTCGTGTACTGCAAACGCTAAGTTCCAAATCGAAACGAATCGTTTCTTTCTTTTTCTTTTTATTCTTGTACGTTATGTTCCTTTTTTTTCCTGTATGTATTATAAGTGCCACTTCACGCGTATATATTATTATACTGATTGTTGCGAATATATTCTCTCTTTTTTTCCTTTCTTTTTTTTTATACATCGCTTGGTGACTGAGAGCGTTTGATTAAAGATCTTTTATTTTATTTCATTATCTTCTCAGCTTTTTCTTTCGTTTCCCTTCATTTTTTTTCCATTATTCCTTTTTTTTAAATTTATTTTATTGTTTCCTTAAGTGCAAAAAACAAATATTAGCACGTTTAAAAGACGTTTAAAATATGACTTAAATAAGATGTTGTTAATTTAAAAAAAATGATATCCAAAAGACGTCTAAAAGATGTCATAAATTAAGAAAACAAGACGTCTATAATCTTATAGACGTCTTG
>NW_012027179.1:13987-16055 GCF_000956235.1 Wasmannia auropunctata
GTCTTGTTTTCTTAATTTATGACATCTTTTAGACGTCTTTTGGATATCATTTTTTTTTAATTAACAACATCTTATTTAAGTCATATTTTAAACGTCTTTTAAACGTGCTAATATTTGTTTTTTGCACTTAAGGAAACAATAAAATAAATTTTAAGATATCCCAAAGACGTCATAAATTGGGTCATAAGACGTCTTAAAGACGTCTTATTGACGACTTTTTCATACTTTTTTATGACGTCTCATGAAATTTAAAACGTCTTTTTGTCGTCTTTAAGACGTTATATATTGTCTGGGTTCTCTTTTAACATAGAAATACGACCGCTTGTCAGAAATAATACGTTATCTTCAACAATAGATTGAATGTGATTTCGTGGAATGGAAGATGTATTGTATAATTTTGCAATAAAAGCATCACAACGATTTCTTCCGAAAGATTAAAGTGAGTATGGAGTTACCAATAAATCTGTATTGATATTAGTACTTTCTAGTGTTGTTTCGCAAATATTCATATCCTCACGGTGATTCAGATCTTTATAATTTATAGATTTATCAATCATTTCTGTATTAATAGATTGTACATAATCTTGTTTAATACTAGTGGAACATAAAAAAAAAGTATGATTTGATCCAAGTAAATGTTTTTGTAACGAGTTCCATGAGGACCAATCTTTAACGCATCCATTTTCTCCACATTTAAATGTAGTAAATGAATTTACATAATGTTTAATCATAAAATGCGTTAATAGACTGTTTACAGAATGTACAGTTTTTTTACACAAGAAGCAAGTAGGCATGATGCAAGTGTATTTTCCAAAACAGTGATTAAATTTATATTCTTGAATTATCGTCAGAACAAAAGTGAGCTGCGAATTTTTATATTTATCCCTGTTCGCGAGCGGACTTACCGCGGGGAGCGCAAAGTGGGAAGCGTCTTGAGCGCGAGTCCGAAGAAAAAAAAGACAGAAGATGTAACGTTTAATACAAACACGTTTATTGAACAATAAAGTATAACTATTTACAACCCGGAGTATTATGAATTAATTTTGACGAATTAACTCACTCTTCGACTGAAGAGGAAGTTCGCGATTTATCGAATCCGCGACGGCGGATCGACGATAACTTGCGCGAGACAAGGCCCTCGATAAAGGCGTATCGAGCGACCAAAAAAACTGCGTGACCGTAAGCGAGACTAAGCGGCGGCAAAGTGAGTGCGGGCGATTCCCGCTTCTCCAACGTAGGCCGAGCTCTCCATCTCGAAGACTCGAATTTGTGGCGTGACCGAAGGGCACTTCCTGTTTGTCCGAGTTGTTTGTTCGAGCCTTCGAGAAGGAATTTGGTGGAATTTTTAACGCAGCTGATTGTTTTTCGGCAATCAGCCGCTTTTCGCAACGGGGCAGCGCTATCGGTCACGCGGAGAGCAAGCGTCGACCGAGGGCTGACGCACCGCCGCGGCCGCGGGGCAGGTCCGATCACGTGAAAGGCACATGCTCGAGCCCGCCCCGGAGCGGCGCGTAACCTTCAAATTTCCCGCGCGCCCGCGGTCGACTCCCGAACACTATAAAAAAAAAATCTCGACTTTTGTGTTTCGGGAAGATGATCATATTTTTTTTGCGATGAGATAGAAGGTAGGTATATTCGAGAAAAAGTTGCGCTAGGTTTTTACCTTTTCAACGGTTTATTTGGTTTCATGAAATTAAAAAAAATACGAGTTTTAGAGTCAAGTTCAAAAAAAAGTTGATCAAATTACGCTATACTTCCCTACATATAGATATTTTTTTATTTGTGTATTTATGTAACACAGTTAAACAAAATATGTTTTTAGACATGTTTTATTTCAAATGAATAAATAAATATCGGAATAGAATTAATCTTCTATGTTTGAAATATTGATGATAGATAACATTTATTAATAACACTGGGTAACGCTATCAGTAATTTATTAAATAAGTTTACTTATTTTTATGACAGGCTCCATTTTACTATGGAAATCGAAAAAGAATAGTGCATCTTTTTTTATTTCTTAAATGTTACTTTAAAGATTGAAAAAATAACACAATATTCTTGGAAT
>NW_012027179.1:16075-18703 GCF_000956235.1 Wasmannia auropunctata
GAATTTGTGGGGTGACCGAAGGGCACTTCCTGTTTGTTCGAGTTGTTTGTTCGAGTTGTTTGTTCGAGCCTTCGAGAAGGAATTCGGTAGAATTTTTAACGCGGCTGATTGTTTTTCTGCAATCAGCCGCTTTTCGCAACGGGGCGCAGCGCTATTGGTCACGCGGAGCGTAAGCGTCGACCGAGGGCTGACGCACCGCCGTGGCCGCGGAGTAGGTCCGATCACGTGAAAGGCACATGCTCGAGCCCGTCCCGGAGCGGCGCGTAACCTCCAAATGTCCCGCGCGCCCGCGGTCGACTCCCGAACAATCCCACAAAGTTTCGAATCCATATACAGCTCTTTATAAAAAGTTGTCCAACTTCTATAGGGTATCGAATATTTAAAGCGTTACATAATTTGAAAACAAGGTTCACAGCTTTTAGCAGTGTTTCCGCTTTGTATCTAAACATATCAATTACAATTAAACACGGTTTGATTTCATCAAAAGAAGAACCTATTATCACTGTAATAGGTTGTGAGGGCTGACCAAATGATTGTAATATTGCCATTCGTTCTTGCAATCTTGTTTCAAGATCTGTGATTGCCTATAAAAAAAACATTATATATCATTAATACATATACTATGCATTTTTATTGATGTTGAAAATGTTTATTCCGTAATGAAATATGTTCAGAAAGAATAAAAAGCACAGTAATTGGCATTAAATATAGATAAAGTATAGAGATTGTACAAAAGAAAAGATAAATTGTTATTCATAAATATTATTGATTATCACGTCTTGGGCGACAATTAATTACTTCTCTTGCTGCCGCACCTCAATGTTTTGGCAAGAATATGGTTCTTTTTGTTTTAGGTCAACCTGCTTACACTGGCTTTACCTGGGATGGCGAGAACCTGAACTGCTGCGAGGGAGGAATGAAAGAAAACGGAAGAGGTTTCAATAAAGTATTTATTTTATTATATCTGATGAAAATAGTTTATTTATTTATTTCCTTAAACCATTACATTGGTTTGAACTTTGGACCTCGGTCTTGTCATCCAATAAATTAGGTTTTATAATAATAACTTTATTGTATTCTGAAAAACGGAAGAAATCTCTATCGAGATGTAGGCGGATATTCTCATGAGAGGGATGAGTTGGTTCTAGTATTAATGTCCGTCTCTTTGCAGTCGTCTCGATAAAACCTATTTTTGCTCTAGTAGTCTCAATAAACCCTATGCATTCTGGTAAGTCAGGAGATGCGGGAGAATCCTGTGAGAATAATGATTGATTAACAACTGCTTGAAATTCTCATATTCATTTTATTATCCTTGGCGTGAAGTTGTGGCTTCTACCCATGCATTAGTATATCGATTTACATTTAACAGGACGGACAATTATATCGTTGCCTCGTAAATTGCAAGTGGCTCTAACTGATCGAAATTTTGTAAATTTTCGGGCGGTTACTTTATTTGTGCTTGTTGCTAATTATTGAAATCTGCATAATCTATGGTATTCTCTCCTGCTATGTCTAAGTTTACTATGGCGGGAAGATTTCGCTCATGGTCCGCACATGTACGTGTCAAAAGAGGTCGATTGTCAATTATGCGCGGGAGAATTCGCGGAAGTTATGGTTATAATTGGTCGCGCGGATTTACAATTATTGGGTGATCATGCGGATTTAAAGGGCGCGTAGTCGATAATGTGGATTTAAACGCTGAGGTTGAAACTGAGGTTGAAGTTGATTAACGTCGTCCTCGGTGAGATCTACTATGACGATATTTGGTCTATTCGGATGTGACGTCCCGTCTTCTTTTCCTTATCTTTTTCCACGAGATGTTAAGTTTTCTTGCAAATTCGTACGAAACCTATAACGATTAATAATTATTAGAAATAAAGACGCGATGTTATATTTACCTCTTTTCTAACTATTATCTTGTTAATATAGAATATCCAAACCTCTGTTAGATTAACTTTAAATTCACTTATTTGCAAGCCGCAAACGATTTAAAATCATTAAAATTTATTTCAAAAACTATAATGACATCACTACAAAAATTCGATAACAAACAATAATCTTTTTATGTCCCGTTGTAAAGCTTCCTTCAATCTCTATTAAAGTCTTCTGGTCGACTTTTTGTGTAAAGTAAAATTTAGTCACTCAAGTAATTAAAAGTTATTAAAAATTGTTATTAACAATAAAATTTTACATAATAAATCAATTAGTTAAAACAAGCTCTGCAACTTTGATAATAAACCTCGAGACCATATCTTTCATATTTTAAGAGATACAGCAAAGATATATGACTGTCCTTCTCGCACCAATACAGTGCCTTTCAAGTTCACTATTCAAAGACTAATGAAGATTAAGAAACTAAATTTAAAGAATGCAAACTTATAAACGAAACGTACGAGACAGTAAAAGAAATTTTATAAAAACAAATTTCATTTGTTTAAACAATTATTAACAATTAACTATAATATTTTAATAAAATAAAATAAAATAACGATTAAGGCTCAATAAATTAAATTAAAACAATGAACAATCAAGGGCAAATGTGCCAAGTTATTGGTAGCCAAATACAATTCTATTTAAATTCAGATCCAAACTTTTCGACTTCTATTAAGCCATATTCATTGGATCAAT
>NW_012027179.1:18988-20798 GCF_000956235.1 Wasmannia auropunctata
CGTGCGTGCGTGCGTGCGTGCGGGCGGGCAAGAACGTGAGCAGTGCGTGATTTGCGGAGCACGGACTTTGGTGTCAGCCGTCTCAGCAGCAGAATAAATCGAGCCCCCGAATAAACTGCTTTTCACTCAATCTAGCATTCTGAATTATTGGTAATATACCTCAACTATAAGAAAGGCTTAAACCATAAGATAGTCATAGGATATACGAATTTGATTTTTAAAGAACAAAAATTGGATACATTGATCAAAGAATTACTTCTGACAATAGAATGTGCGAGAAAGTAAAATTAAATATCTGTACTGTCATTGTGACCAGAAGGCCTATTTAAGTCAATGTTTGTTTTGTTGGAAAGTCAGAGACATAATGATACTTTTTGACGAGAAAGAGGACATACAGAAAGGGGGGGATTTAAAATAAATGGAGAAAAAAAAAGGATAATGAAAGGTTGGAGAAGAACTAATTTATTGCGTGGGAAACAATGAGTTAATAATCGGGTGATAGGATTCGGAGAGGGATTAGACATCACTTTGTTTGTTTAAACCGTTTTTTTGTTTCTTAATATAAAGCATTTCGGATGTTAACCTTTTGTAATAATTATTTTTCTTATCTATAACTCTGACATTATCCCAATCCATTGCATGGTTTTCTTGCAATCTATGGTTGGAAATGACAAACAAGGCACCACTTTTTTTCTTAATGTCAGAGCAATGTTATTTTATTTTGGTTTTTAGTTGACGTTTTGTCTAATCCACGTATATTGCGTCGTAATCCTTGTCAGAAATCTCGTACACAACATTGTTTTGAGACAATGGTTTAAGCCTGTCCTTTCCTGTTGTTATGAAATTTTTTAATGTATTAGGAATGAAAAGCCGGTTTTAATATTGCAACTCTTAGTCATTTTTAGGAACTTTTCTGATATCCCATTAATATACGGAAAAATAAACATTTTCTTAAAAACGTTACTAGTTCCTGCGTCTTGTTTTTTATTATTGAAAAGAGATTTTAATCTAGACTTGATGGTATTGAAAATAAATGATAATGAATAACAATTGTTCAGTAAAATATGTATGATATCATTAAGGTTCTTTTCATGAAAGCGTGGATTTGAGAGCAGTATAATTTTGTCCACCAAACGCAATGACGCCTTTTTTGTGGGTGAGAGGATGATGTGAATGAAAATTAATGAATCTGTCTGAGAAAGTAATGTAATTTACTCAAACAATGCATAAGAAATATGAAAAAGAGCGTTAAGTTAAGAATTCGAATTATGTTCCTAAAAACATGCATTAACCTTGGTCTTATATCACCACATCTTAACATTACACAATTAATCAATAGTCCTACTACTCTTGACAGAGCATAGTGACCTCTTCTCGTATTTCTGCGATGTGCGCTATTTACACTTTTACGCAGATATACGAGACCTACATTTTTAACGCCGGTTCCGAACGGCACTTTTTTTTGTTTTTTTTTTAAGAAGAGGTTCTTTTGGCAAAGATACTCTCAGTGGTTTGCCATTGCCTTCCGAGAGGCGGCGATCGTTTCCGAATTGATTAAAATCAATTTCAGAGTGATATTATTCTGGGTGGATTTGAACCCGGATCTCTAGCTTATAAAGCTGCCGCGCTGCTCCTCGCGCCACGGTCGCCATAAATCTGCATATCTGTGATATGCAGATCATAAACATCATCTGGGTACAATAATCCATGCCTTACTAATTCGATTACTTCGTTGTCCATACCACTATCGTTACTTGAGTCATCTGAAAAATCTTCTTCCATTTCCATCAATTCTTGGTCACCTTCCTCA
>NW_012027179.1:20818-22386 GCF_000956235.1 Wasmannia auropunctata
AGGCCAACATTCATAAAATCTCTCCCATTGTGTATTCGTGTGATAAAACAACTTCTGACGATAAATTTAAATTTTCTCTATCTCCGACAAATTTTACGGGATTACAGGATGTCATATCGTCACAGAGTGAACATCATACAGTACATATTATTTCTGATAAATTTAAATTGGAATCACCAATAGATTCATTATATTCTAAATGATATGTTAATTTTATTATTAGTGGAATAACTCTATCTTTAGAAGTTCAATTACTTTTACAATTAGGTGAGAAATTTGGACTGCCTCTAACCAATAGCAATAAAGAAAGAACTGCAATTGAATTTATCAAACATATTAAAAAGAATATATTACAATATGCAGAACATTGTCGGCCTTCGTTTAGAAATCATTTCACTCCAATCCTCAATGAATTACATCACTTGACTCCGAATAACCATGGCAAAATCCTTATGTCATGGCTTACTTCCACCAAAAAATTCATTAAAGAACATCCGGAAGTATTTTTCATTCCAGCAAATAAGAGCAATGTTACAGTTGCTTTAAATAATAACAGCTATATCACTCAAATGGAAAATATGTTAGCAGACAGTAATACATATGGGATCATAAAAACAGATCCGACGAAAAAACTAACCAACGAATTACGCTTGATTTTATCAAGGTGGAAGAATAGGGGAAGGCGGGGCTAGTTGTTACAGAGGCAAGTTGTTACAATGAATCAAAAATTACAGTCCCGTTATGCCAAGGCTCGTGCGACTGGGAACACGTTCAAACTTGTTATTGTCACTGCTCAGCGAAATAACGTTAACGCAGACATGTTTATTTCGTAGTTACATCAAAAAATCATTTTTGCTGTGCAAAAGTAAGATTTTTTGCCTAGATTTGAAGTTTCATCTTGGCTAGACTGTTAAAGGTAAGGTGTATCACTCATTTTGTTAGAATCACAGACCATTAATGTTAGATTCGTCACAATTTTTGAATAAATGAAAACACAGAAATCGAACTACGGCCGTCTTGGTTATGTGACATCATTTGGGGCAATTTGTTACACAATATCGGAGGCAAGTTGTTACTTGTAACAACGTGCCCCCTATGGTACTTTTATTTTTCTTTTCAGTTTAGAATTTTTTTTGGGTTCTTGTGTAGGTTAGGTTAGGTTGTAACCGGATTTAATTATCCGCGTCTGATTATTCGGAATTACACATCGAATAATTCTTTCAATTAATCTGAGAATACCGTGCTTATCGATCAAAACTTCTTCAACCGAAGAACCTCACTTTACGCAGGCCCGTTGCTCGCTACGAACGATGCTAATTACCGGGTCGCAATAATTACTCAAAGAATTAAACTCAAGATACGAGCACCGACTTAAGGGAATCCTAAACCCGAGATCAAACTCCAAAAATTTGCTGTTTTATCGACGATTTGTGAGTATGTATGCGTGCGATATTGACGTAGTAGTGTGTAGTGATGTGTTCATGTTTACTACCATATCGATATCTCACGCACACATCGTAACAAATTTTCAAGAACATACATCTTTTTTATTAGACATCCAAGCCTAA
>NW_012027179.1:22406-25081 GCF_000956235.1 Wasmannia auropunctata
ACATGTAATTCGTAGTTCCGGCTGGTATCGTTTTATACCAACAAATTGCCAAATTGTTGTACGAAGCAAATATTCGCACATGCGACAGCTCTAGACGCCATGTTGTACTAAGAAAAGGTAACGGAGATCTAAATTTCATAAATTTTTTTAGTTTTCAACATAACCTCTACCAGCTGGAATTACATTGATGCCTATACTATAATTAATACTTTAATGGAGAAAGATTTTTTAATCTGCTGCCATTAATTGTTTATTTTGTTTTGGAAAATAATCGCGTTTGATCGATAAAACAGACGACTTTAGGATCGTCTTAAAGGGAATTAATGTACGCGTATTTTATGCTTAAGAATAATACATGCATTTATGAAAAATAATCAGAATCTTACGATCGCCACTTCGTTTTACCTGTCAACAAAAGAGGTTATTTCTGCGCTTCCGGGAGATGTCCTTCAGTTCGCGTCATCCTCTGCTGCGTCTGTTGAAGATGTCCGTCGCTGGACATATAATCCGGATGCATGCGGGAGCGAAACAGGAACGGGCGTTGTTTGAAAGATGTGGAATTGGAAAGTGATGTCGGTGACAGGACTGTCGAGACGGTGCTCGACCGCTTTCCAGCATACGCCACTGACTCAGCTAGATGCGGTATTCCGCAATCGTGTTCAAATCGGAAATTGTCATTGGAAGGATCCCATATTATCCCTAAGACTCCAGATCCAGACTTCTTATTCAAGGATATCTCGACATTCGTTGCATTTTTGATGCTTCGCAACAGTTCCTTATAATTCGAAGACCATTTACTTAACTTAAATTGGCCACATTGTAATAACTTTATTATTTCATTGCGAATGCACTTTGCCTCGATTAAATTGCTAGCTTCCATGAGCAAGTCATCCACGTAAAAATCGCGAAGAATGCATTTTGATCCCATCGGGATCATACTCAGAGGCATGTTTTCGCGCTAAATGCTGAAGGCAACAAATCGCGAGAAATGGTACCAAGCTCGTTCCGTAGGTAACGGTGAGGAGCTCGTATGCATCGATCGGAGATTCTGAATCGTCGCGCCACAATATGCGCTGTAGATGTGTCTGTGATTAATATCTGTCTATACATTTTAATAATGTCTGCAGTAAAGACATAGGTAAACGTTCGAAAATGCGGCAATATCGATACTAAATTTTGTTGGATAGTCAGACCGGCCATTAACGTATTATTTAAAGAAACTCCCGTGCAGGTTTTGCACAACGCATCGAAAATCGCGCGTAATTTAGCGCCCCGATTCATTTCCTTAAATACCCCATGATGTGGCAGGTATACGGCTTCTCCCTCGACAGCGTGCGCCAGCACACGTCTCATGTGTTCCAATGTTATGTACTCATGCAGAAATTTACTGTACAAACGTCTTAATTCCGGCTCGCGATTGAGACATTTTACGAGGCTGAAAAGGCGCTTCATTACTATCTCACGCGAGTTATTGATTCGCCGAAATACATGCTGTCTGATCGGCAGTTTTACAATATATTGGCCCTGTTCATTACTCAACACGTTTTTTGTGAAATGTGATTCACACGTTTGTTCGTCTTTCGTATAACTATTCGAATTCTCCGTCAATTCCTCTATTTGCCAAAAACAATTTACTTGATCATGCAGTTGCAAATTATTAATTGATACGTGGAGATCACGCAACCTTACTCCTGACTGTGAGATGCCTGCACCCACGCGACCGGCCAAAACCTATCCCAGGTCCGTTTTCTGCAAGGTGGGATGCTCCGCAGTCGCCCGTATCTGCCCCATGCACAATAACTGCCAAAATAATTCGGCACCGATCAACATATCAATATCAGATGCCACGTTAAATCCAGGATCTATCAATTTGATACCGGAAGGCAGCCTGAACAGCTCATGTTTCATGGTTGTAACGTTTCGCGTTACTACGCCCGTTAATTCTTGCGCCCTGAAGTCCGGCGCTACTGCAATGCGCTGCTTGGTGGTGGGGGCCGCCCACGGCGATACCGCGTGGTGGGGGATGCTCGCCAGTATATAAAGGCCGACCGGCGCAAGCCGGGCTATCCAGTCCTGTCTCGACTCCTGTCCCGACAGTCCCGTCCGACTCCTTCCCGTCACTCCTCGTCGAGAGTACTCGACATCGGCCTCGGCCTATCTGGGGGATTCGGAGCGTGCTCCATCTCCACCGGGACTACCCGATTCAGGTCCAGTGCAACGGGGACTTTCTTGCATTCGGACAGTCCGCGGGGGAGGTCTTCCTCCTTCGAGACATATCCTCGTCGAGAGTACTCGACATCGGCCTCGGCCTATCTGGGGGATCCGGAGCGTCCTCCATCTCCACCGGGACTACCTGATTCAGGTCCGGTACCAAGGGAACCTTGGTTCCTGGTATACGGACAGCCGTTGGAGAAGGTGTCCCTTTTCTTAGGCAATTCCGCCGCGAAAAGTCGTACATATCGAGATGTTCTTTATTTAATCTACTAACAATGTTTTTCCGGTTCCAGATTAAGCCGTATCCCGCTCCCTGATACAAGATATCCCGACGGCGCGGGATTCCTCCTGACCCCGTTCCCCTCCCCTTGTTCAGCCATTACCCAGTCCGTTCCGTCCGCCGGATAATTATAAGATCCGTCCGCCAGCGTTTAGGTTAAGTTCCGTCGTTAGATTAAGTT
>NW_012027179.1:25398-28142 GCF_000956235.1 Wasmannia auropunctata
TGGTATTTGCCGAAATCTTGCCCGTGATTTGATCGGTCACAATGCAATCAATTTCCAACACGAATGAATTCAACCGTGAACGTATACCGACCCGCACTATTTGATTTGAAATTAATGCGGCCTTACCGATCCCTAATATCGATATGTTTGTCGATCGTGTCTTCAGTCGCAATGACTTTAGACACTTACTCAAAATAAAGTTTGCCTGTGATCCGGAATCAAGCAAGACATGTTCTATGAAAACCGTCAACGTCGAGCACATAGATAAGTGCTGTCGACAATAAAATATCTGCGTCCTTATGTTTTATTGCGCTATGCGTAACTATTGCTACCTGACCACCCGAGGTCGCGGACCAGTCGACGAAGGAAGACCGAATATCTGCGCTGCCATCCCCCTATCCTTCGGAATATGTAGGAGCGTATTGTGTTTCGAATTACATGTTCTGCAATGCCAGAAAGACACTTAGCAGCTGTATGATTTGAGGCGCGCCAGCAATTCAGACAAATTTTTTTTCCTCGCATTTCCGCGATACGTTGTTCGATCGATAATGCTAAGAAATTTTTGCAGAAATATTTTAAATGCCGCCGCAATAATTACATTTACTTCTCTCGGCGGTCGCATGTAATGCCTGGAGCTGAGTGTTAGGCTACGCATTCGCACAAAAGTCGGGGCGAGTGAACGATACCAAATTCTTTTTACCAATTCCTCCAAGACTTGACTGCGGTGCGCAAGGAATTCAATGAATTCTTTTAATGTGGGCAGCTTGGTGCCCTCTAATGATGCATGCCATTCGCGCGATGTAATCGAATCTAATTTTGAATTCAATATGTAAATCAGTAACGCATCCCACTTGTCGGCATGACACTCTAATATCGTTAGCGCGCGAATATGTATTGAGATACCATCTGCTATTTGCCGAAGGTCGTTCGCATTTTTCTTTGTCATTACAGGAAGATCTAATATTGCCTTAACATGTGTTTGAACAATAACCCGTTTATTGTTCAAACACATGTTAACGCTCTTTTAACAAGTTCTACGCAAGGTCGTAATTGTTATCCAATATTTCCATAGATTTGATGATATCTGCTGCTTTGTCGGTCAAGGACGCCTGCAAATATTGAAATTTCTGTACGTTGCCCAACGACTTATTACTATGATTAACGGTCATAAATGTATCGTGGAACGGAAACAACTCGTCATATTTTCCCGAAAAAGTCGACAAACTTAATTTAGGCAAACGTACATGCGAAGTCGATCCTATATCGGTATTAGTACCTTGCGTGGATGATGATGTTTGCGCGCTCGCATGAGAATTAGCCGGCTATAATCGCTGCTGAAATTTCGCGCACAATGAACAAAACGCATCCTCGAACGCTATTCTATCTCTAACCTCTTCCTCGTCGATCATCTCGACTTGTGTCTGGACATCGCAATAATCATTCCAATACGTGTCCAGCCGCACGCGTCTCTCCTCTAATTGCGCTTGCGCTTCGGCAGTTAATTCGCGTACGCTATTTATGAACGTCTCCGTGCGCGTACATGATAATGTACGCCTTTATAATTCTGCGACGTCTTTTTAATAGAACTAAGTCATGCATTGCCTGCGGCTGAGATACGACCGCGCGAGATGTGCCCGCAGCAGAGCTGCGTTCGGTAGACATGCTTAAGTTACGCGCGTCGGGTTCAAACAATAAAATTAATTGATTGGTGCAGATTGAAAAATTATCAGCTCACTAGTATCGTCCTTGATCTTACTCACTCTCACGCTCGGATGCGACATTGGATGATCGGTCCTCCACGATGAAGATGCCCCGTGATCACCACCAGGTAGTCGATGCCGCGCGCTCCAACACTTGACGGTGTTGTAAGTCTCGCTGTGCGCTATTTACAATGTAACACTTAACAATAAGCAAGTCACTGTTGCAATCTAATATTGCAACGGTGACCCATAATAATTGAGGATGCCGATGCAAGACTTCGGTAACCTCAATACGCGTCCTCCAAAAACTGCGGCAGTTGCAATTAAGCAACAATTGCAACTGCTGAGCAGTGCAGTGGCCCACTTGAGACGGGATAAAACCCGCCGTCTAACGGACCACTGCGGAGTTCAATTCTAATCGTTACGTATAACGTTACGCTGTCGGCGCGCGTTCCACGCTAATGAACAAGTTGTAAGATAGCACATCAAATAAAGTCGTTGTATTAAGCAATGTAATCGTGTGCATCATTATCAACACTACGAGTCCCTTCCACGTTACACCCCTGCCACGGTGCAACATTGGTGTCAGAAGTGGGATTGCAGGAAACGATCCCAGGGAAGCGATTCGCGAAGCCGACAAGCGGAAAATCTGTAAGTCTAAAAACAGATATCATTAAATCCTGTCTACTGGCACGACCATAGACAATTCATAATCAGCGCTACATACATTGCCGCTGAGCTGCCGTATACGCCGATCGAATGCAAGCCGCAGCGTAATTAAAGCCGGCATTGCGAACGGCAAGAGAAAAACGGACGGAGATAAAACGCGCAATCGAAGAATTGCACGAACTCCCGCGTCGCACAAAAAATATATTTTGGAGGAGAGATCCGGAGCATCTACTGCCAAATTCCATGAGTGGACAACGCCGCAGCAGCTTTAGAGGTGCCACGGACCTGACCACCGACAACACTGACGCCGCATCGCAGAGTAGAAGGCCATCGCCGCTGCCGTAACTGAGCCGAGCCGAGCGCCGATAAGGACCA
>NW_012027179.1:31080-33290 GCF_000956235.1 Wasmannia auropunctata
GTATAAGAGACAGAAATTACGCCATCGGAACCGTGCTATCACAGGGAACCTTGGGGCAAGACCGGCCAATTGCATACGCTAGCAGAATGCTGAACAAGGCCGAACAAAATTATAACACGACCGAGAAAGAATTGCTGGCGATAGTATGGGCCATAAAATATTTTCGTCCATATGTATACGGTACTAAATTTAAAATAATAACCGACCACAAACCATTAATTTGGTTATTTAGCGTAAATGACCCCGGATCGCGGCTGATAAAATGGAGACTCAAGCTGGAAGAATATGACTATAAGATAATCCATCGAGCAGGCAAAGGAAACACGAATGCCGATGCGCTCAACCGAAACCCGATACCGGTCACCAATGCTATCATTAACCATGTGGACGATGCGATTGAAAAGCGCTAATACAGCGAAGAAGATAAAAAAGCAAATTCTACACGAGTACCATGACGCTCCATTGGGGGGACACCAGGGGGTGGCGCAATCTAATATTGCAACGGTGACCCATAATAATTGAGGATGCCGACGCAGGACTTCGGCAACCTCAATACGCGTCCTCCAAAAACTGCGGCAGTTGCAATTAAGCAACAATTGCAACTACTGAGCAGTGCAGTGGCCCACTTAAGACGGGATAAAACCCGCCGTCCAGCGGACCACTGCGGAGTTCAATTCTAATCGTTACGTATAACGTTACGCTGTCGGCGCGCGTACCACGCGAGTGAACAAGTTGTAAGATAACACATCAAATAAAGTCGTTGTATTAAGCAGTGTAATCGTGTGCATCATTATCAACAATCGTCACTACGAGTCCCTTCCACGTTACATCCCTGCCACGGCGTAACAACGGTTACGAATTTGAATATGTCCTCCTGCTTGCGAGAGATGTCCTCCAGACGAATGTATGTGTACGGACCCTCTAATCAGTTTTCACTCCGCCAAGTTTAATTGCCGCTTTCTCCAATCCAGCTCGAAGGACCAAAAAAATTGTTTAAAAGATGTGGAATTGGAAGGTGAGTCAGTGACAGGACTGTTGAGACGGTGCTCAACCGCCTTCCAGCATACGCCACTGACTCGACGATGCGATGCTTGTCGCGGGCGATTTATACGATAATAAGAAAATCTTTGGTTCCGTAAAAAATAGGAATTTATTGTAACTGCAACGGCTATGTTCGAAGCCGAACCGTGTCCTTTATAAAATATTAGTCAGGATAACTCTCGTCTTAACAACTTCGTCCCGTGTAAAAAATTAAAAAACTGAACTGTTCAAAAATCAGAGCAGGAGTGTTCTCCAGAAAAAACGTTATCTTGCTTCTACCCGCGGTTATTCCCGATTCCACGAATTGTCGCGAAATTCGGCGAAACAACCCGACGGGTTTCTCGGAATCACCGCGGTCGGAGTTCGGCGCGGCGTCGCTTAATCGGCAACCGAAATGTCCCTCGCGCAAATACCGAACAGGCGTGGTTACATCAACACTTTGTTACGATTTTAATCTTTAGTTTATTAAATTTTTTTGAATATTTATATATAAAATAGAAAATCACGCACTTGTTCATACACTCTCGCGTTTGCTCCGTTTACGCGTTTTCGCGTACTTGTCGCGTATCGCATCGCCTGGACATCGTCGGCCGTCAGCGTTACGCAAATTATTTGCGACAAATTAAACTCGAAAGGAAACTCGTTTCGGTGCCGGTTAAAGGTCGTCGGTCCTCCAGCGCACGTACTTGAAATTTCTGTATTGAAAAGAAATTAGATCCGGACAAATTCCGTGGTTAACTTCGCGGTTGCGGCGAGATTCAACCCGACATCGGTGTGCCGGACTCGCGATATCTTTTTTTTAATTACGCGCTCGGTTTTATACTCGCGAACGTGAAACTGTGTCTATCGTCAGGAACGAACGCCTCCTGTTACTTTGTGCGAAGAGATCAAAGATCAGACCTCGAGACGCCTGCGGAAGCCGCTTATATAACTCCCCTTCTACCGGCGTCACGTGAGAGCGGAAGATCGCCTCGGCCAATCACGCGTCTGCCTACCCCGTCTTCTACAATTTATCATTAAGTTGTGGTGTAATTTCGCGCTTCCACATTTTAATTCTGATTTCTCCGGTTATGCCAGCGGATCGCTGGACTAACTCGGTCAACCTTGAGACTTATCGTTAGCCTTGATCGGTCAAGCTTGTAACTTTAAAGAGCCAGACCAAAATTAGG
>NW_012027180.1:0-1077 GCF_000956235.1 Wasmannia auropunctata
ACGTTAAATAAGATACGATTACTTTGTTCTACACATACATATAACTTGTATAACTTTTTTCTTGCAGCTACGTCAAATCGGTGATCGACACGTGCCATGTTCCGTTGAAGAACATCACACTTATGAGCCATAGTCTTGGCGCGCATATAAGTGATTTCGCCGCGAAGAACCTCCAGAAATTGGATTACGGCAAAATTCCGCTTCTCATCGGTACCGATCCCGCGGCTCCCATATTCGGTTTAAGAAATTGCAAGAACAGATTTTGTAAAAAAGATGCCGAACGTGTAGTAGCTCTTCACACGTCGGCTCTCGGTTTACAAAAATCTCTAGGTCATCTCGATTTGTGGTTTAATAACGGATTAAACCAACCAAAATGTGGTGGTAACTATGATATTTAACTTAAAAATAAACTATTCAGGGAAAACATCGTGAAGAAAATAGCTAATCAGAAAGAAATAATGTAGTACATACAAAACTACAAAATCAATTATCTTATATTCTACGAGATTGATATAATGATGGATGCAATTATTATTGTGATAAAAACGGAGTTTACAACCGCTGCGCCAAATTGAGTCCGTATTACGACCCATATAATTCTGCATATCAATTGCGCATCAAAATCAACTATCGTAAAACTTCAACTATCTGCCGATTTCTGGCAGCCAACAATGTATTACACAGTTTCAAAATAATACAAAAATTATAAAAAAATTACTATTAAAAATAAAAAGGGATGGCCACTTGTACGGAAACACCCTTGTAACATCCATTACTTTTTTCCCACCCCCTTAAAAGCTTTACCAAATTACGTAACAACCTGCTGTCGGGCTTTGCAAAGTAGATAGCGGTGACCGAGAAATACGGAGGCTCCCCGCTACCCAAACGCCTACCCCTACGATGACACGAGTGGAGATTCGCTGAAGAATTCCCTAACCGCCGTGAGAACACCCGAAGAAGAAGATTGTAATATTCCACGCGTCATGTAAAAATAAATCGTGCTTCTCTTTCTCCTTCATGTTAAAGCACCGATCAAATTAGATTTTATTTTAGATTTAATCTCGTTGGACAGTTATT
>NW_012027180.1:13230-13722 GCF_000956235.1 Wasmannia auropunctata
TTTAATAACGGATTAAACCAACCAAAATGTGGTGATAACTATGATGTTTAACTTAAAAATAAACTATTCAGGGAAAACGTCGTGAAAAAAACAGTTAAGCAGAAAGAAATAATGTAGTACATACAAAACTACAAAATCAATTATCTTAAAACTTCAACTATTTGCCGATTTCCAACAGCCAACAATGTATTATACAGTTTCAAAATAATACAAAAATTAATGAAGAAATTACTATTACAACTTTTTATGCAAAACAAGACCCACCCCACACCAGAAGATGATTTAGTCAGTTTTTTTTAGAGTAGAACCTCTCATAGGAGGGACGAAACATACTGCCTCCATACATACTGTTATTTACCAATCATTTAAGCAGTGCTCGAGTGAGAGCCAGACGTACAATTATCTAAAAATTAATAATTTATTTTTATTATTTATATAGCCTCGCCGAAAGACTCTTATATTCCACGAGATTGATATAATGATGGATGCAAT
>NW_012027181.1:0-2741 GCF_000956235.1 Wasmannia auropunctata
CAAAATAATTTGTTGGAATGTTAAAACTGATAAGCATTGCTATAAAACGTTTTAATATTCTAGCAATTATTTTGACTTTTACACAAAATTATTTTGATTATTGAACAAAAATTATTTTCAGATTTAGATTCAGCAAAATTGTTCTTTTCGTATATGTATTATATCGTTATTACACGGAAAGAACACTTTTGCTGAATTCAGATCTGAAAATAATTTTTATTCAATAATCAAAATAATTTTGCGCAAAAGTCAAAATGATTGCTAGAATAGCAAAACGTTTTATGCAAAATGCTTATCAGTTTTAACATTCCAACAAATTATTTTGATAATTTAATAAAAAATTATTTTCAAATTTGTTTTTAGTAAAATTTTTAGACCTTTCAGTAAAATCGTTCTTTCCATGTATTAATGATATAATATTGTATCGTCACGCGGCAAAATTTTTTCTCGAATATTCAATTTTTCCTCTTCCAGCAATTAAATCGCAAACAAGAGACAAAATATCTTCGCGACACACTTTAAAAAGCACTGTTTAATTCCAACTGGCTCTTTCACTTGCAAAATCTTCACGTGAAATCTTCGCGCCCCGAGATTGCGACGAGATATATGGCTTGGTATTCGGAAGCATATAACCGATCTTAACCGTAGCGTCCGGCACGGTGAATAGAGCCCGAGACGAAGCCCGAAGGAGAGAGAGAGAGAGAGAGAGAGAGCTCGGAAGCGCTATCGTGCCATCTCTCTGATGCGGCTAAGTAAACTCGAAAACCTTGGTCGGGAGCTTTCAGGTCAACCGAATTTCTGTGCAGCGCCAAAGTTACGCGTCCTCGTGAAAAACCCCATTAATCGTGCGGCTGTCGCAAAGGAAGATCAGAACGGGGGTATGCATACGGGTACATCATCGCCAGTTGACGCAAGAGACCGAAAGTAAAGGGTAACGTTGTGCCGAGGGAGATGTGTGCAGCTACTCGCTACCGCTGATGAAAACGGAGCACTCGGTCGGACAGGACGTGACTTCTCTCCCCGAAAGAAGAATATCAGCGAATCTATTTGCCGTATTCTCATGTGACTGAAAGTACGTGATTAAAATGCTAGCCTCATTTTCTTTCAAATGGCGCGGCGTCCGCGCGTCACCATTGCCATCCAGACCTCGTGCACTTCTCATCCACGTCGTCTTCTGCGCATCCCCGCTTCTCTCCCCCCCCCCTCTCCACCGGAGTGTCCCTTACAGCGTTCAACAAGGTTCTGTTATCGTTCAACAGAAACGGAAAATGAAGTAGAGCAAACGGCGCAAAGGGAGATGGCAAATACGACAAGCTTTCCACCAGCCAGATGAGCAGAGCTCCATTCCCAGCAAACCAAATGACGGATAAACGTCGCCACGTTGAATCGTCCTGAAGCTGACTGGGATTAGTCATTCCATGAATAAGCAGACAAAACTGAACGACGAGAATCAGTGAGAGAATAAGCTACTCGTCCAGATGAGTTCTATCTGAATACAGAAAGTTCGAGGAAGATGTACGGCTGTAAAAAAAAAAAAACGGTCTGTACGCGGTATGAATGATAAACCGATGATTCTATTGCTGGATAAAACGATCTATTTATAATTTATTCAGTAACTATAACGGTTTTTTTTCTTTTTAATTAAAAAAATCACATTCAATTCCTTATTCTTGATCGAGAAAAACAAGTCCTGGATTAATGTATAGTACCGAAAATGTTATCTCATGCAGAGCCGAATCAAATTTGAATTATAATGCCACTCAAAAGGCGCGTAAATATTTTAATTCTGATAATTGGAATATTATCTATACATATGCCCTAGGTTTGCTCTTATAATCTAAATTTAAATATGCAATAACCAAAATCGAATTTTATAAAGAGAAAGGACTTGTGCTCAATGATACTCGGCGACATTATGTAAAATATATATTTAAAAAAAACGACTGAAGATAAGTCGCGCGCGGCGAAGCTGTGTTCGCGTTATCGCGAATAATCATTGCCCAGCAGTCGACAGGGCGTACAAAAACTGAATATAAGAGTGGAAGGAAGAAAAGGAGTTCCGGAGCTTATGAAGGGATCCGTTATAGGAGCACTTCCGGCGTGTTGACACTGCAGTCAGTTGACCCGGTTGGCTCAAAGGGAAACAGGCAGCTCTGATCGCCGCTCCTGATAACGGCAATAGAGTCTAGATTACCTCAGGGGTGCTCACATTTATCCGTCATTTACAAAGAATATCGAGCTCGTGGGAGACGAGCTCCCTAGGATATGCGATCGTAGAAGCACCTCTGACTCATCTCCAGTCGACATTGCGGCCAGAATTGAACGGATAATCTCAAATGCATGATATCTGGGAGACGAATTCAAAAAATGCTACGAAATATTATATATTCTTACGATAAAGTAAGTAACGTATATATAACCCTCTATATATAAAATAAATAATATTTTATATAACGTATAACGTATATAAAAGATATTTCCAAGTAAATGTAAATTTACGGATGTCTACGAACTTTGTATATTAAATTTGATGTAATTAAATCTGATAATAAATATCATTAAAAATTATACAAAAATCGTGGAAATCTACTAGTCTTTATTTGTTCATCAAATTTTAAAAAGCTGCACGGAAAGAACGATTTTGTTGAAAGATCTAAAAATTTTGTCAAAAACAGATCTGAAAATAAATTTTTATTACATCATCAAAATAATTTGTTGGAATGTTAAAACCGATAAGCATT
>NW_012027181.1:10959-21414 GCF_000956235.1 Wasmannia auropunctata
TATGTTATTTGATATTAATTGATTTTTCATCCGATAATTTTTATGCTACAGATTTTAATTGGTTGATTATACACAGTGCGACAAATAATTTCCCGGAATAGTGCTATAAAAATGAAACGAATTGAGTTTTTTTAGTTTTCTCTTTTTCTTTATTCAAAATATTCTCTTCCTGATTCAATACACTTTTTGCAACGATTCAACAATGATTGCTCATTGAATTCAAATGACACATGGCGATCAATCAGGCGAATACGGTGAATGATTCAACACGCAAACCTGATTTTTAGCCAAAAATTGACTGTGAGCTATTTTGAAGATGTGGAAACAATTCAACAGGCTTCGACGCGTGCTTTGGAGGCAATACCACAAAAAAAATGAACTGGAGCAGTCATTTGAATCGTTGCAAAAAATGTATAATTGAATCAGGAGGAGAATATTTTGAATGAAGAAAAAGAGAAAACCGAAAAAACTCAATTCGTTTCATTTTTATAGTGCCAACAAAGGGAAATTATTTGTCGCACTGTGTATATATTAATTCATTCTCACGTAACATATGCGTATACGCTTATAGTAGGTAACGATCGTATAATCATATGTTAGTAATGCGGACTGATAATTACATGGTAACACCGGCGAGCGTACGCTATTATTTTAGCAAGTAGGTGCAGTGGTCTCGCCGCGACAGGTGGCGCGTGAAATTATCTGGGTGATCTTCGAATAATCTCCGTCGGGTTGAAGTTCGGGTTACGTCGGGCAACTTTGAGGATGCCGAACGAATTGTAGCTACGCACGTTCGCACATTTCGTATTATTCTTTTGTCGCGATACAACGTGTCGCGTGTCATTGTGACATCGGGAGTGTCGTGCAAATAATTGTGTGATCGTGCGATCGTCGTATTGTGGTAATCAGTGTGCGCGCAAGTATCGCGTTAATCTTATTTTTGTGAGTGAGCGTATTGCGAATGCCATGGATTGTGTGGACCATGAAAGGACGAGAGAAAAAAGGAGTGGCCAGGATGGTCATCGTGTGACGGTGGAGCAACTTCCTAGGTGAGAAATTTATGACTTATTTCAATTGCCATTTCTTATTTATATATGAGATTCACTGTTCGGCAATGCGCTACTCCACGTCATCTGTTTTATAATGCATTGGATCGAAATATCTTAAGTTATTTTGAAATATTACAGTATTATATAAATACATTAGTACACGTTAAATTCGTTGCAGTGAGATTTTACTGCAAAGTAGTGAAATTTCACTGTAATGAATAGTCAAAATGCGAAACCACCCTCTTTACAGTGAGATTTCACTTTAATTTATAGTGAACTTGAGTCACTGCAATTAACAGTGACTTTTTAACTGCTAGTAAAGTGACTTTTTTACTCTAACGAATTTTAGATAGAATAGGCTCCAAGAAATAATCAAATATAGTGAGGTAATTACGTGTGAGGAGAGTAATCTTAAAGATGTATATTAGCATCGAAAGATATTAAATTGTTCGTCAATTTAATTTGTTACAAGTTTTCGGCTTCATGCAAAGAACTATGTTTCAAGACCGACAAGTGCGCAGATCGTGTATGGTTGGATATTGTAACGATAAGAATTTCACACACCAACACCCGTGTCGGCTCTCATTAAGCAATTACTTCACTATTTTTTTTATTCTAGTAAAGTTACTTTTCACTGTTAATATAATGAATTATTTTCTACCGTGCCAAAAAATTTTCACTGCTTCTATAATTAATTAATCACTTTTCTTGTAGTGGATCATGCCACTGCAACCATGTCACTGTTACCATAACAGTGACATTTTCCATTGTTCCTAATAAAGTAAAAATTTCACCTTAACAAAAATTAAAACTCACTTTTACATACAGTGAAAATCACTGCATAGCAGTGAAAACCCTAAAATCAACCTTTCACTGTATGATAAAGTGACAATTTTCATTGCAATTAGGAATTTAGGGTGAATTATGTCTAAAATATTAATTAATTCAAGTATTTGAAATAATAAAAATATGAACTACACGATAAGAATTTATATAATAAAAATAAAAAGAATGCGCGACTAATTGTTATTTGAAATATTTATTATTTTAGTTGCTTTTATAATTTAAATATATATTATACCTATATGTTGTATTTGCATTTTACAGATTAATGTAGCTGTTACGGATTGGTTTACGCACGCGAGTGTCGTTAAATCTTTCCCGCGAGTGAGTGTTTTGTAAGTGCCAAGTGTTTTGGATGTGCAACCACGATGGAATGAGAAACAGGAGAGGAGACCAGGATGACATCGGGCAACGGCGGAGCAACTCCTGGGTGAGAAATAACTTATTTCATTTACTATTTCTTACCTACGTGCAGAGATTCGAGATCTTAAGTTATTTTGAGCTATTACGGTATTATAAATTTCCGTGTCTTATTGATTAGATATTTTAAATAAATGAAAATGAGAAATGTGATAAAGATTTCCAATAATAATAAAAAAATAAAATAATAAAAATAATAAAAATGAAATAATAAAAAAATACTATTACTGTTTATTATTTTGGACGCTATTTTAATTGGAATATATTTTAATATTACAGATTAGTGTAGCTGTGTTACAACTACTCCGCTGTTGCGCATCGGTTCCGTGAGTTTAAAATTTTTTTCATTTTTAAGGCAATGGATCTACGAAAAAGTTTAGTGGATACATGTGCATAAAATAAGAAAGTAAAGCTCCGAGTAAAATCGTGAAATTGAGAAAAGAATATTATAACATGATTATGATATATAGATCCATTTCCTTAAAATAAATATGCTGTAGACTAGCATATATTTATTCTGAGGACATGAATTAATGGGTATAACGATAAACTGACTAAAGAAAAATACATTAGAAAAACTGTTATGATAGATATAAGCAATTCCTCTTTGCTCATTTTTACTGTCTATGGATTCACTATCAAAAGTTAATTGAGTAAATGAAAAATTAAACACATTTACGATATATCGGATGGTAATCGTTGACGCTATATAAAACAAACGACAGAAAATAGGTGGATAATGCGGCCTGAAACTCGCGACGCTTATCGTATTCCACAGCTGCAAGACACAAAAAAAATTGGTAAGAGGAGACAGTGCTGAAATTTTTACGCACGCACCGTCGAAAAATAAGCACCATTTGCCAAGAACAACTAGACGGCAACGTTCCGTGATAGTGGCTGGTTGATAGCAATAAAGCGTTATCTGACTTCCACTCCGAGTCACTTAACGTCTGCGGGGGACATTTAAAGTTCTTGGAAGCGCAAACCATCCGCGCTATAAAACACTACCTCACCACCTTCGTCGTAGCTACTTATTATAACGACATTATTCTCGCTCCCCCTCATTAGCTATCCTATCAACGACACTTTCTACCATCCTTTCCCCGTTTTAAGTTCGCTCGCAGCCTGACGATGCGCCGCCGCGCCGGGTTAGGAGTAAGAGACATACTTTTTTTCCCGTTTTTTCTCCGCGCTCGTCTTTCTCTCTTTCTCTCTCTCTCTCTTTCTTTCTCGTCCATGGCTACTCTTCGACGCGCCTTCAACGACGATGACTGAATTAATTTCGGTTCGGTGCGCGCAGTCGATCGTAATCCATTTATCTCGAGGACGAGTTGTTACGCCGTAACTCCCTATCCTTAGCGATATCAGGAAACAGAGCATTATCATTCGCATAGATATCAGATTCTCGTCGATCGCGCGAAGCGTCCGGACGGGAATAATGTCGTCGAGCATGCGATTGAATGAATAAGATTATTGACGCTCGTCGTCGCATAAAAATCGATTCATGCATCCTGTTTGCCTAATCCGAGAAGCGCTCGAGAACGCATGAAATTCATAAGTATATATCTTCGTAACTCGAAACAGTTACACACATTGCGACAGTTTAAAATATATACGTAGAAAACCGGGAAAAAATATACACGTGGAAATTCACTTGTTATTGCTCGATAAAATGAGAGTAACGAGTGTCAATATTGCTGAATTAATCACATTGCCGATGGAAATCATTCTGATTAACCGACGATTCATTTGGTTCAAATAAACTTTTGTCTATTTATCCTCTAAAATCCATGACGCGTTAATGTACGGTATCACGGCAACTAATTTGATATGTCTGTGTATGTTGTTTAACGGATCAGAACTACCCCCCGTATCTAAACCATACAACATTCATTTTACATGTTAACTAAAATCAGCATTTGCTAGTGCATTTGACGCGACGGTCATTTGAAATTTTCCTGACTGGCCATAGTTAATCCATGACACATGGCGTCAGAATTTAATAGCATGAAATTCATAATTCACTACGTAAAATATTCTAAATCTATTATTTACTGCGGTCTGTTAAGTAGATTACGTGAACAGATTACGTTAAGAAAAAGATTACATTTTTTTTTAAACTTTCTCCAGGAAGTTTTTTTTTTTATAAAATTACGTGAAGTTACTGAATTATCTAGTTCTTCCGGTCGAGCGGCAGCAAGACGTGTAGGTACTAAACAAAAAGTTAGTATCCATTTTTTATACAAGTCAGTAAATTGCCTCACCGAAGTTTAACTACGGCTCTAGTTATGATGAAACTTTGAATCGAAAGGGAGGAGCCTCCGCGACGGAAAGTGATCGCACATTTCTTGCGAATCAAACTCATTCGCCATATTTCGCTGATGCATATTCACGAATCAATATATGAAACTTACTTGGATAATAACGGAAAGTTTTTTTTTTTCCTTACGTATGTTCGCTGGTCTCTCGAATGTAACGTGATATTAGCATTTAGTCACGTGATCTCTTGAAGGAAAAATTAATAACTTATCTATAAACGACGCGCGTTGTTTACTCTCTAAATTTTCTGGAGTGACTTTTTACTCTTTTGAAGACTCCAAAAGAGTGAAAATACTGCCACTCAAGTGGCCGAGTGGCAATATTCTCAATCTTTTGGAGTGAGATTTACTACAAAAAATTTAGAGAGTAAGCTAATTACTTAAATATTTACATCTTTCTTATGTTGCTCGTGTACATTGCGCGATTCAATAAACTTTCTCGTTTCTCTCGTCCCTGGCCAGGCAGGACTTTCCCATCAGGCTGTGTGCAGCCACTCTCGTTCTTCCAACTGAAAGTCCTAAATCCTGCGCGACGTAGAATTTCATCGATATTCTCTAATAAATTCGAATGGGCCGCTCGCGAACCCCAGTCCTAGTTGTAAATATTCAAAGTTTTTTATTCAAATCAGTTTTCCTCTCCCCACCGTGCGCGAGAGTCTTTCTGCCTCTAACAGCCATTTCCATTCTAACGTCGCCGCGCCACGAGAAGGAGGAACAATCGAAGTTTCACCCGAGATGGATTTCCGGACGAAAAAAGAAACTTCTTCGATGTTCCGAGGAGGCCTTGTGCTGCACGGCCTGAAATCGAATCGGCCCTCGAAATTCTCGACGGGCCGCTGTGGTAAATTTCGGCGGAGGCCTCTGGCTCCGTGATTTACGCCTGAAGTAAATCATCTTGCGTTATACGCGTACCCTTCAGACTACAACGAGCCCGTCGCCGTTTTAGATGTAAAATTACAACTCGCAGGGAGAAATAACTCGTCGTGCCGCTTCTGCGAGACCGATTCTCTTAGCAATCAAATTTTTTTTTTTCACTCTCAGTTCCCGCGGTGTTCTCCTCACCTCGCGCGTCTCCTCATGTTCATTAATCTTTACAGCTTTCGGTATATGCGCGTTTCAGTTAAGAAATTATACTATCATGGATAATAAATGCTATGGAAAAAGAGATTATCGTGAGCATGAGTATGTTCTCATGTTCCCGATAATCGATAGTAATCATTGCTAAAGCGAGAACATTATTTTTCCGAGATAAAAATTTCCGATAATGTAATATAATAATTAATTACGATTCATTACTTTGCTTGAAAGTACAAAATATCTAAATTATTTTGCAAACTTGGCGTATTACATTCAAAAAAAATATTCTACTTGTATAAGTGGGGAATTCTTCTTAACATTTTCTATGTGAAAAATTTTACAAAAAATCTTTCTCTATAAACACATATTCAGCTATAAAAAAATGTACAATGATCAAGACTATGATCAAGAGTTATATGATATTCCTTTACATTTTAGTGTAGGTATCTTCCTGAAGCCGAATATCAGGAGAAAATTCTTTAGAAATCAAAAGAGTACCGCTAAAGGACATAATTTTTTTTTGGAGTGTAATATTCCGAAAAAAATAACATATCTGTCAGACATAATTCTTTGAGAGAAGCAGTTTCGCAAATTATGATGTTCGTGTCACACAAAAACACGAACCCCTCTGTTTTTATCGTGCAATTGTACCGACATGTAAGATGTGTGCCATCAACGTCCTGCGAAAGGTAGGGGAAATTAAATTAAATTTAAATTAAGTTCAATTAATTAAGCCGCTTCCCCCGTGGGAATCTACGCTTCTGCGCTCACTCGTTGTCCCTGAAATTCACCTCCTGAGAAAGGGGCTGCCAGTGAGGATAGTGATCCTTGTTTGGCTCCGAATACGGAACTAATCTCTTTTAAATTAGTATTAAATTCTAAACGGTCCCGAGTCTGTACGCGGTGTTATTAAATTCCGCTGCGGTGCCACGTGTTGCCGCGAAATTTTCTCGCTTCCGAAGCGAGTCGAGTGCGAACCCGATGTTTTACACCGATCATAAATACGGTGGACTCCTCTATTACGTTCCGGTAGCGTTATACGATTTCCGCAATATATGTTGTAATCTTTCATCTCCGAAATTGTCTCGACAAGATTTAGAGACCGTTTCGGAACATCTGTGGATTTTTAATGATACGGCTATTGATATACATTGCGCGTATTCGCACAGATATCTATTCAACGAACATTTTTTAAATGTATGAGACTCGCAAGAACGAATAGCTCTGACAGTTATGACATCTTTATGATATTCTGAACGTAACTGAAACAGCTTCGGCTGCAATAAGTGCGTTCGAATTAGATCAAACGTATAAGAAATTAATTATTTTCCTGCGCAAGCGTTTTGTTTGATACGGCGGTCTGTAGTTTCCACCGAACTCTTAATTCAGTTCCACTTCGGTGCAGATCAAAATTTTTATGTTGTTTCCTACATTGGAAGTAGAGTATACAAGTGACGGAAATTGAATATTTCAGTAGAGCCAACTTAACTTTTGTTTTACAACATGAATATACACAAACGTAACCTCCGTCAAGTAGAGGTTGGCAATATCTATTTTAAACCTATTTGCAAAACTGTTTCCACCGATTAAATTTTGCATCAACTCGCTGCCACTCCAATAAAACATTGTAGTTCGAAGTGAGAGTGAGATGAGCAACGTCAAGTGTCCCAGCAAAAATATTCGAAATACATCGATATCCTAAAGATAAAACATATCCCAACAATATATTTTGGACACTTTTGCTATATGTGGGATATAGGTATTTCCATCGACTTAAATTTGATTCTTCTACACCGTATTAGGTGCGAATTAATGCTTCGGTGGAAACCAGACCGATAATGACGAACATAATAAACTCGATATAACTTCATTGCGTCAGTTTCCGGCCATTATTTTCTTAAACCTGCATTCCTGCTACAATTTGACTCAGGGAATGCATATACATCGGCTCCGTAACCGATGCTGCGAGTGGCAGGTCGCAAGACACCAGCACCAAAAGAGATATACGATAACGACAGACAATTCGAGAGCGAGCTTTCGAAACGCCGTAGGTATCCGTGCCAAAGAGCCGAGACTACCTTAGCCCGTTTCAGTAGATACTATACGTGCACATACATACACGTATACATGCTCACGGTATATATGTACTTTCGGTATTTAAGCAACCAATTACGTCGTACACCGAGCGATCGTAACGGAGGATCGTAATATGGAAGCGGCGACCGGTGCCGGTGCTACCTTATAAATTTCACAGAATTGGCTTGCGCCGCGCAGCCGAAGAGTCACGAGGCACGCTGCATAGCCGGCAATAATGACACCGGGTGCGGTATTAAAATTTTCCAAAAATAAGGGTCGCTGCTGCCATACGTTACGCGGCGCGCGAATTGCCATGTGCACTTTTGCGAGCTAACTACCGATAGTGCGATCGATATTGGGACATTTGCATTTCCGTAAAACGGACGATTTGAAGTCTGAACGATGTGGAAAAGGTAGATAAATCAAGACTGCAATTGATGCGCTATATTATATTCCACATGTCGACATATTTTGGCTATATTAGAAAATAGTAATAAAAAAATTTTTTGCACGTGAAGATTTATCTTTTCAAGTATTTTATTTTATATTTTTTCTCACATATATGCTTAGATATTGTTCAACATTCATAATAACTTTAAATGATATGTAGGATCAGTTACAAAATATTTCGCAATGGAACAAAATTATTTCTATAGGCTCAATTATTTATATGCGCTATTTTTTACTTGGAATTTCTTGGTCCTTTAGCCCGAAGCACGTTCTAATGTGCTTGAAAGTTTCTTTTTACTTTAAAACAAGCGTAATTGTACCTTCGGAGTTTCTTTCTTGAAATGGTCGCAAACGATGTTCTTCTCTTGCACTAATAGAACGCATCTACGTGCATCGCGACTCGAAACTTGCAAAATATTCTCTAAAAGTTGCGGCTGTGCACCGCGTCGAGGTCACGTTTCTGACTAGAGGCTGGCCCCACGGAGAGAGAGACTGAAAAATGAATCTTCTTCACAGTGAGGCGAGAGATAGGTGCCGAGACGGTCATGCATTTCATACGAAAGGATCTTCCACAGTTCCACTTTTTTTTTTGGTAGGCGGAACTATTGCACGCCGACACCTAGAGCTACTGCTGCTTCTCCATATTTCATGACGATAAATTAGAAGTGGGCGTCGATGCAAACTCGGTAATGTTATTTATTCAATGACGGAACCAAACAACACGGCCTTATTGTATTACATATATATGTATATATATTACATATAATAGGATTATGAACATTTTAAGAAAATACTTGGATATTTCTCGCATAGTATGCTGAAGTATAAAATACATATCTTATTCCTACTATTTGATCGGTCTGTTGGTATTTTATTTTGATACTGTAATTTATTATTTTAATGTAAATGTTGAAATGGTGGGGGGAGGGATGCTCCTATTATCCATTCAATGCTCACATTAGTTTCTGAGTAGGATAATATGAGCATCCCTATAGGTAATGTAAGTACAGGAAATTTTCAAAAAAAATTACGCAGGAATGAAAGATGATATTACATTTTAATAAAGCATTTTATTAGAATAAACATTTAACATTTTATTAGAGAATAAAATAACTTTTTGTTTGAACGGTACTGAAATATTTTAACTAAAATAATTATCCTCTTATCACAAATGGTCTATTAACAATAATCACAAATGTAGACCTTGATTTTTTTGTCGATCCCTGCGCATTCTATATAAGTCCATTGTTTGCATGTCATACACTTACGTTCAAAATTCATATTAATAATTAAAATAACTTTTTTTTTAACTAGTAATGTCTAATTTTTTGTAATTAGAATTCTACATTGTTAGTTCAAAATAATAATTAAAATAACAAAAAACGACTTATCTTCCAATTAGCGAAGATTGACGGTGCTTATATTAAACTACCATAAAAGTAATATGAGCATGCTCATAATAAATCACGTATATTAAAACTTAAAAGTCCCCGTATCTAACAATAATGGTCTCGAAAATTTGTGCGGATGGCTGATGATTAGGACTAAATATTGTTTACTTTACGAACATTGACATGTATGTACAAGATATCATATCTCAATATAGATTAGGACTTTTGAAATAAGAGAAAAAAAGAAACAAATAAGAAAATAACAAACCTGTTTATTTAATTCGATTAAATTTTCAAAGTAAATAAAATTAGTGTAAACGCAGCTGGGATATTGTGAAGACAGATGCATCTTTCACAGCAGATTGCACTACTAGTACTAATCGTCATATCAATCGTTAATCATCAGAAATATAAAGGATGCTCATATTACCTAATCCTATCATAGATATACATATATGTATATCAAGGTTGGGTAAGATAATATTTTTTTTAAACTAAATTAAATTAAAGTTAATGACTTATAAAATTAACTTACTTAAGTTAAAAATTACTGACTTTAACTTTTAACTTTTTAACTAGTTACTATCCAATCTTAAACTATACATACATATGTATATTGTATAAATACTTACGAGCCCCAACCATTTAGTACATCCTTTTCCAGAAGTAACCATAGCCATAACAATCATAACGAAAATAACAAAGATAATGAACTTCATTTTGTCAATACTTTCTGTAATTATTATTTTTATAAATTTATTTAAATGAAATAAATTTATTAAATGAAATTAAATAGAAAGAATAGGCTTCAAGAAATAAATCAAATATAGT
>NW_012027181.1:22640-24241 GCF_000956235.1 Wasmannia auropunctata
AGCTGAGATGTTATTTTTCGCAATAAATTTTTTTACAGTTTGGGGAGACAGGAAACTTATAGATGCATATTAGCATGAAATCGAAAGATCTTAAATTGTTTGACAATTTAATTAGTTACAAGTTTCGGGCTTCATGAAAGAGAGCTATGTTCAAGCTGACAAACTGTGCGGCAGATCGTGTGTGATTGGATATTGTAACAATAAGAATTTCATACACCAATACCCGTTTCGGCTCTCATAGGCAATTATTTCACTATATTTGATACAAATTATTTATTTTTTTTACATTATATCTATATACATTTCTATTTAATGTATTTATTTATTTTTTATATCTACTATTCGATATACGAATGCAATGTAATATGATAATAATACTTGTATGGAAATTGCCATTTTAATTCACATGAATTTATCTTTTAAATAACAAAACTTAAATAATAAAGTTAAAAAATAAAATAAGTTAAAATAACATAAAATAAAAAAGGCTCCAAAATTGACAAAATAACAATAAAAATGTGGGCTATGAGCTACAGCTGGTTATTTAATGCTCTAATATTATAAGTTAGTATATTATAATAATATAAAAACACACGTTTCGACCTACATCAGATCATTTTCAATGTTAAAAAATAAAATTAAAACAAAAAAAAGAATTTTTTTAAACATAAAACGGTGAAAATAAAGATATATTTATTATTAAAACTTTATTCGCAAAATAAAATATCGTAAAAATACCAAAATCGAAAATTCAAATGCAAATCCTCAAATTATCACAGTGGACAGTCGTCGAGAAGTATAAGACAGAAACATATGATCCTTTCAGATTTGAAGCAGAGACATACTTACCATTTGACTTTCATAGCTTAAGTCTTGACTTTCTTTGACTTGGCTTTAAGACTTGGTTTTGACTTTTGATACATAACGCAAAACTGTCACTGTCTTTTATACTGTTAATTATTCTATATTGTGAACGATTTACGAACTTCTGAATTCAGCTACTGAAGCTTCCATAATGTTACTGACTTTTACAATGACAATTTTTAACCTTGTCTCTGCTTAAAATCTGGGAGAAACGTTTCTGTTTTATACTTCTCGACGACTGTCCACTGCAATAATTTGATGATTTGCGTTTAAATTTGCGATTTAGGTATTGTTACGACATATTAATTTGCGAACAGAATTTTAATAATGGACATATAATTATTTTTACCGTTTTATGTTTAAAAACTTATTTTTTCTTGTTTTAATTTTATCGTTTAACTTTGAGAATGATTTGATGTAGGTCGAAACGTCTGTTTGTATTTTATTATGTTAATGTACTAACTCATTATATTAGAGCATTAAATAGCTTAGGCTTATAGTTCACATTTTAATTATTAAGTTAAAATAAGTTTTAAAAATCAGTTTAAATAATAAAACAAGATACATTTTATTATTAATATAATAGCAGTAGTTTTATATACATAGTGTGTAATCTGAGCAATTACATACATTTCCGGTATTTTTTATTGCATAAGTGACTCAAGTGAGATATGAAGTAACATATAAATACTCTTTGGTCGAAGTCGAAGAATTAATCAGTTGCGATTTGTCGTACG
>NW_012027181.1:24669-33302 GCF_000956235.1 Wasmannia auropunctata
ATGCAGGTCGTACGACAAATCGCAACTGATTAATTCTTCGACTTCGACGAAAGAGTATTTATATGTTACTTCATATCTCACTTGAGTCACTTATGCAATAAAAAATACCAGAAATGTATGTAATTGCTCAGATTACACACTAAATATAAGGAAACGTCATTTAGACAGATAACTTTGTTTCGACACGTGGAAATTGTAAACGTTTAATTTGTCACGAAATTGTAAACGTTTAATTTGTCATGAAAAACAATAAAACAATATTTCTGCATATGCAGAAATGATATCGTTTTGTCACGGAAAACAATATTCAATCGCTATTTGTAAATATATAACTAGTTTTATGACATTAGAGTTCAAGTGTGATTTAATAAATAAATTATTTAGTAAGGAACACATTCAGCGATTCCAAAATACTCAGAAACTAACAATAAGTAATTTACTTATTACTGTATGTGTAAATATATAACTAGTTTTATGACATTAGGGTTCAAGTGTGATTTAATAAATAAATTATTTAGTAAGGAACACATTCAGCGATTCCAAAATACTCAGAAACTAACAATAAGTAATAAGTAAATTACAACTAACAATAAGTAATAAGTAAATGTGTTCCTTACTAAATAATTTATTTATTAAAGCACACTTGAACCCTAATATCATAAAACTAGTTATATATTTACACATAGCGATTGAATATTGTTTTCCGTGACAAAACGATATCATTTCCACATATGCGGAAATATTGTTTTATTGTTTTTCATGACAAATTAAACGTTTACAATTTCGTGACAAATTAAACGTTTACAATTTCGTGACAAATTAAACGTTTACAATTTCCACGTGTCGAAACAAAGTTATCTGTCTAAATATAAAACTATTACTTCGTTTTTGATCATCAGTTACATTGCGCCATTTTGAATTTAATTTGTAAACGCAGCACAGTTTGTAGAATTAGAATATGTACGTAAAATTCACACAGAAATATTAGTAAGCACCAAGATTCTGCTATGACCATACGTTGGTCTTCTCTCAATTTAATTGTGTTAAAACACATATACAATGTATATACATATAGTTTGTAAATTTTGACCTTAGATTAAGATTCAGCAAAGTTGAGTAAGTTAATATTTTTTTAAACTAAGTTAAGTTAAAGTTAACAGTCTTAAAAATTTAACTTACAATTAGTTCAGTTAAGATCCAAATTAGTCTATAATAAAACTGGTTATATTAAAAGTTAAGTTAATAAAAATAGTAATTGAAATATTAAAAGTTAAATTTTATCATTTCATAATTTAAAAATTTCTAAATAAAGTGTATATTTGTAATACTTATTTCTGTCAAGCTGCGGAAAAAGGATTCATTTCGAAGGATTTCTTCCAACATGATTTAATGCATAAAAGGTCCGCGAACAGTGATTTCTTCCCACGGCTAAACTATATTTATTATATTATAACAAATGTCTTGATGTGCGTTCTCAAATTTAAGTTTGAAGACACCAACACAAATATGCATTATATTTTGGGTATACAGAAAAGCACTAAAAGTGTAAATTCAAGAAATTTAGGTCAAAAGTTAATAGTTACCGATAAAATGTAATAATAATTTAAGTTTAAAGTTGAGAGTCTAAAATGTAAGTAACAAGGAAATCTCGCGAAGTGTTAAATTCTGATTTTAATGAAAATTTGTAAACTTATAGATTACGTAAACACATGAATTTAAAAAATTAATTGGTACTAGAACACGGTTTGAAGGGATGAAATCATTCCTCATATGTAAAGCAGTTTTTAGTTCTTTTCGTTATATAATATCTCGGAAATTATTAAAGATCGATATCAAAAAATGTTTTACATTTTATGTATAACATTAATTCCACAAGAAATGATACTAATGATAGCGTTTATACGTATACATAAAAAATCACCTTTGATACTCAATGTTATAAAACTATTTATAAATTCATACATATCGATTGAATATAATTGTTTTATTGTTTTTCGTGACAAAACGATATCTTTTCCAAGTGCAAAAATATTGTTTTATTGCTTTTCGTGACAAATTAAACGTTACTGCTTTCACGTGTGGAAACAAAGTTATATGTTTAAATAATGTTTCCTTATATTTAACGGGTAATTTAAGCAATTTCTGGTATTTTTTATTGCACAAGTGAGCTATAAAGTAACATATAAATACTCTTTAGCCGAAGTCGAAGAATTAATCAGTTGCGATTCGTCATACGACTTGCATAATCGATTTTACTTCCCAAGAAGAACGGTAAGTTCTAACATACAATTTTTTAAAATAGTAGCTGAGAATACAAATTAATAGATAATGAACTATGTATATAAGATTATCTATTGCTATTATATTAATAGTAAAATATTTCCTGTTTTATTATTTAACTTAATAATTAAAATGTGAACTATAAGCCTGAGTCAGTTATTTAATGCTCTAATATAATGAATTAGTACAATAAAATAATATAATAAAAACAGACGTTTTGACATACATTAGGTCATTCTCAATGTTAAACGATAAAATTAAAACAAGAAAAAAAATTTTTATCATAAAACGGCGAAAATAAAAATTCCGTCCATTATTAAAACCGTTTGCAAAATAAAATGTCGTAACAATAATAAAATCGAAAATTCAAACACAAATCCTCAAATTATCACATTGAACATTCGTCGAGAAGTAAACAATAGAAACGTACGGTCCTCCCAGATTTGAAGCAGAGACAAGATCAAAAATTGTCATTGTAAAAGTCAGTAACACTGTGGAAGCTTGAGTAGCTGAATTCAGGAGTCCATAAATCGTTCACAATTTAGAATAATTAACAGTATAAAAGACAGTGACAGTTTAGCATTATGTATCGAAAGTCAAAGCCAAGTCTTAAAGCCAAGTTAAAGAAAGTCAAGTCTTAAGTTATGAAAGTCAAATAGTAGGTATGTCTCTGCTTCAAATCTGAAAGGATCGTACGTTTCTATTTTATACTTCTTGACGACTGTCCACTGCGATAATATGAGAATTTGCATTTGAATTTTCAATTTCGGTTTTGTTATGACATTTTATTTTGCGAAAAGTTTTAATAATGAACATATCTTTATTTTCACCGTTTTATGTTTAAACAAATTTTTTTCTTGTTTTAATTTTATCGTTTAACACTGAGAATGATTTGATGTAGGACAAAACGTCTGTTTTTATTATACATTATACTAGAGCATTAAATAACCAGCTCTAGCTCATAGCCCACATTTTAATTACTATTTTGTCATATATTGAGCCTTTTTTATTTTATTTTATTTTAACTTATTTTATATTTAAACTTCATTATTTAAGTTTCGTCATTTAAAAGATAAATTCACGTAAATTAAAATGGCAATTTCTATACAAGTATTATTATCATATTATTATAGGTATATTGCATGAACATATCGAATAGTAGATATAAACAATAAATAAATACATTATATAAAAATACAAATAAATAAATTATATCAAATATAGTGAAATAATTGCCTATAGGCGATTCGGATGTTGGTGTGTGAAATTTTTATTGTTACTGTATAGAGGCAGATTTGCGAATGAACTGTATGGATCCACGGATTCGCTAGTGACGTCGAAATTTACCGAATGGGAAAGATAGAGGAAAGGTGAAGTGGAGATGCTTTAGAGAGATGACTAGAAATGAGTTATTCGTACGAGAGTTTATTCGAGACTACTGGCCGAAATCGTTGACGATGTACATCAAAATGAGAAGTCGCCGTTGTAACTGTTGTAAGGATGAGAAGGGGAAATAATGCCGTATGTTTATTTTAGTTAGAGACGGCTGATCGGTAGCGAAAAACAAGAAGGAATGTCAAGGTCTGTACACCAGCACGAAATAAAACTCGAATACAACACATATTAAACGTTTAAATTGTAATAAGAAAATGTGAAATATGAAAATAACGATAATGATTTTAATTGACTGAAACTAAACAGTTACAATCACCCACGATCTGCGCGCCGCACGGTTTGTCGGTCATGAAACACAGTTCTTTTTCATGAAGCCGGGTTTGTAACTAATTAATTTCACGAAAAATTTAATATCTTTCGATGCTAATATGCATCTATAAGATTCCTCTCTCCCCAAATATGTAAAGAAATTTATTGCGATAAATAACATCTCAGCTCCCAGCCGAGAATTGAGGAAAGGGGAATTTATATTAATATCGAAAGATATTAAATTGTTTGTCAATTTAATTAGTTACAAGTTTCCAGCTTTGTGCAAAAGAGCTGTATTTCAAGACCGACAAACCGTGCGGCGCGCTGATCGTGTGTGGTTGGATATTGTAACAATAAGAATTTTACACACGAACAACCGTGTAGGCTCTCATAGGCAATTATTTCACTAAATTTTATTTATTCTTTGGAGTCTATTCCTTCTATTTAATTTCATTTAAATAAATTATATTAAAATAATAATTACAGAAAATATTACAGACAAGATGAAGAGAGAGACAAAATTCGTTATTTCCATTACTGTCGTTATGCTATGGCTATTTTGTTATGCTATGTGGATAAACCAGGATGCCGTTATCTGTTTGGAGGCGTAAGTATTTATACAATATATATTTTATGAAAGATAGTCGTTCTCCGCATTATAAAGACATACAAAGGAAACGATATTAGAGTCAAATTTTTAATTCAGATTTTGTTCTGTGCATAATCTATATAAACTTATCAAGACCATAAGAAAATGTTTTACATCTGTATCGATGCATCCGCAATATTATCCGCAAATTAATATTAATTTTGAATGTTGAATAACACAACTCTAAATATTACATTTTTAATCTTTTAGTGTTCCCAGGATGATAATTGCTGTCCTAAATTGGTTTGTCCATATGGATACTGTGCATGGGATGGCTCATTTGGAAAAAAGGAAACTAGATAACAGACCTCGTTATTCTGAATCATATCCATTTCTGGCACATCCTGGCAAATACCAGAATATGTAATGATATTAGAATGATAATATCGCTTAATATTCTTCTTTATATTTGACTGTGGCGCTATTTCTCTTTATATTTATATTTATAAAATAGATAAGAGATTTTTTTATTATAACTTTAAATAAATACATTCAAGAAACCATCAATATTGTCTGTCTTATTTATAAATAATTAATTTTATATACATATATATATAATACGTATATATCATTAAATATAAGTTATTTTAATTAAATTAACTCAATTATCCGCGAAGATATAAAAAAAATTTTTCAGATGAAAGAGGAAAAAAAACGCAAAATTGCATATTTCCTTTAAAAGCAACTAAGGTAAATTCAGATATTATGGCCATACGGAAAAGATGGCCATGTGCTGTAATTTATAATTGTTAAGTAATGCATATTTTTAGACTAATAATTGTTAAGTAATGCATATTTTTAGTCGTTCTCTAAGATAATCAATATTCACAGTAATTTATGTGCGTACACTACTCAAAATAACAATGATCTGAATATTATATAATGCTTTTACTTTTAATTGCCAGCACAGTTTTACACGTGTCTAAAAGCTGTTATTATATTATAACTTCAAATCAATTATAGTTAAGCTACCGTAATCAACATTATACATACACAGTAAAAGGTCTATAAATTGTAACCTATAATTTGTATTTTCATTTTGACTACTTATTTATAAATACTATGGCAGTTTCCCTTACAGTTTGGATAAGATGGACCACTTTTTTTATATTAAGTTGGCCAACAAGCTGTGTTCGAAAGCACCTGAGTGTCCTCATGTCATCATTTTATCCTTATTCATTGAATGTTAAATAAAAATAAAACGATAGAAGGCGCACGTTCGGTTTACAGTCGCAACATTGTTAAGATATAAATCATCACTTAATTATTATAAACTGACTGCTTGTTCTAAATTGGCTTTGTAATTGTGGATAACGTGCAATAAAAGTAAATATTAAGATTTTTCATTTTGATTTTGTTAGAATTTCAGTAAGTATCGCAATATTTATTTTGTAAGTATTACCAGGTTAGACTTGTTAAAATTTTGTCGTAATTGCCTGATATCGCGTTGCTTTCTATAGAAACAATTAATTTTACAATATCGGTAGGTAGCTTTTATAGAAAAATGGCAAAATATACTGCTTTCTGCCTGCAAGCGATTCATATGAATCGTTAAAAATAAAGTTAAAAAGTGAGCTCACAAAACCTGTCTTATTTATTAACAATAAAATATAGTTAATATTCGTATGCATGGTAATAATTGTTTCATTAGTTTTGTCATTTAAAAGGAACTGGTTTTTTTTCCAAGGATTTTTTCGATTTCTATCCCAAAAATAGAAAAATTTAATAGAAAATTTCACGTACATGTTCATAAAAACTAACACATTTTATCACATTTGCAACATGGAGAACAGGAATACTTCCGTATATTCCTCCTAATATGATGGTTAAATTACGATTGCGTTTCGAGAATAACAATAAAATTAGTAATAAAAATTTTTAATGTAATAATGTTTTTTTCATGGTTACATAAGTAGCCATCTAAAATAGTTTTTTTTTTGTCTAAGTGTTTTTTATTTTTAAGTTCCTCGGCAAATCCTTTGACATTTTATTTTATCTAGAACGAACAGAATTTTCTTACAGTACTGTAATAATTTTGAAATATTTGTTGCGGACAAAGCACGTGCAAAATGATTTCACAAAAAAAATATATATATGTATGTAAAATATGTTTGTAAATATGTTTAATTAATATATAATATTTTATAAATTGAAGAAAATAGATCCGTAAGAATAAATTGTAGATTACCTATATTGTAATTCAAAAGTTATTTTTGCTTGGAGCATTGAACATCTTGCTTTGGGTCGCAGCCCTTTACCTCTTATTAATTTAATAAATTGTAGGTAATAAATAGAGTAATACTTAAGTAATAAACACGTGATAGGAGGGTAATACCTGGAATGAATACAGACAATATATTATAAATGGGAACTCGCTGTAATCTTTCAAAAGAGAAATGATTGGCCCGGTAGTCGAAAATCAAAGCAAGGAAAACGAGTCAGTCAGTCCGGCGATGTCTCAGTTATGTCTTGAGAATATAATTAGAGAAATTTACGATTACTAAACAAGCATTGCATGAGTTTTCTTTCCACTCATTTCCTACAAAGTCAGATATACTTAAATATTGCCTATCTAATCGACGCGAGTTGATCGATATTAATTTTTATTATTACAATATCCAACCACACACAAACTGCGCGCTGCAATATTTGTTGGTTTTTAAACACAGTTCTTACATGAAGCCGGAATCCTTTTTAATAATTAAACATTTGATAATGTATATAAGAGTTCTTTAATATTACTATATTTAAATTGTATACTGTTATATGTATGTAAGATTATTTATTTATATATTAATACAATTAAGTATGATATAATAGTTATCACTCACGTTCATGATAGTAATAATATCTTTAAGTTGAGTGCATTTATTTTGTACATGTACTATCTCATTTATTAATGGAACAGTATTTAAGAAATGCATTTTATTTTATTGGAATTTGATTAATTCTTTGTGTCACGAATTTTTGTATCAGACCATTCTTTTGAAACTTTGTACTTGAGGATTTTTCGTATCGCTGATCACGAATTAAAAATAATTTTAAAATTCTAAATGACCGATCCAGTACGGGTGACAAATAATTCGAGTAATTTTGATTAAATCATTGAACATTTTATTATTTGTGTAAAAATAAATTATTTAGTGAGGAACAGATTCAGCGATTCCAAAAGATCTAGAAATTAACATTAAGTATAATATGACTATTATTTCGTTTTTAATACATCAAACCAGTTGCGCCATTTTGAATTTAATTTGTAAACGCAGCGCAGTTTGTGGAACTAGAATATATGTACGTAAAATTCACGCAGAAATATTAGTAAGCACCAAGATCCTGCTATGATCGTTCGTTGGTTTTCTCTCAATTTAATTTTTTAACACACATATACAATGTATATACATACACAGTACGGTCCATAAGTTCCCGGACTGATTTTTTTGCAGCCTTCTCATTGATGCCATTTATCGAACTGTTGAACTACGTAGTGTGAACCCTCCTTCTCGTCCATCTTCCGAGTCTGACACACATACACAACACCAGGTTATATCAAACGTCCGTACTCTTCAACAACTGAGCTGCGTTCAGCAATTCACGGTATATCATGTTATCCTTGTTATTCACCAAATATTAAACAATGATAAAATGATATCTAGATGCACCTACACGAAGTTTCTGAACGTAGCCCTGCGGCTAAAATAATGCCACTTAACACGGCTGTTCGAAAGAGTTCACACTACGTAATTCAACAGTCGAATCGATAAATAGCGTCAATGGGAAGGCTGCAAAAAAATCAGTCCGGGGACTTATGGACCGCACTGTATACATATATAGTTAATTTGTAAATTTTGATCTCAGATTAGGATTCAGCAAAGGTTGGGTAAGTTAATATTTTTTTTAACTAAGTTAAGTTAAAGTTAACAGTCTCAAAAATTTAACTTACAATTAGTTCAGTTAAGATACAAATTAGTCCATAATAAAACTGGTTAAAGATCGGAAGAGC